>NC_057797.1:215071759-215371759 GCF_018294505.1 Triticum aestivum
GGATCAATTCTCCCACGAGTCGTAAGTGACCCAAAATACCTTAATAGTACAGATATGCCGTATTTTCTTCCGAGAAAATAACCACCGCATATATCTTTGCAGTTCGGGCCTTAGCCCCTCTCAGATGAGCTCGTCTTCGAGGGATCTTCTTCCGGAGATGATGGAGAGCGAAATGCCTCCTCCGGACTCCTCCGCTCCGGAAGCGGGCGATCCTGAAGTGTCATCGCGGAGGGCCTCTCCGGGTCCGGCGAGGCCAGAAGATAATTCCGTTGACCCCCGAAGCTTCCCGTGTCCGGCTCCCGAAGAGAGCAGGCAAACGAGTCCGGCACCATCTAGTGTACGGTCAGATGTTCTGAGGAAGTTGGTGGGGCGAGCGGCCATCTCAGATGAACACCGTGTGCTGATGAATACGGTGATGGAGAGAATCTCATCCGCTGAAAGCGGATTGCATAAAGCTTTTATGAGTCTACCAACAGGTTTTGAGGTACATAAAATAATGTATGATAGTCCTACACATGCTAAGTGTGCCTTGTGTAGATAGTAGCCCCTGAGACTCTGGTTGTCATTGGGAACGATGACGATCAGAGAATCATAATCCCAGGTAGTAACCATACCGCCTTTATGAGCAGGTGATGGAAGATCCGGTGGCTAGCCGGACTAGCGAGTTTGCCCATTTAAAACAGCAGTTGGATGCGGCAGACGCCGACATCGAGCTTGTTAACAAGAGGCTTGACGAGGCGCAGGGTAGGTGTTATTATCTGGTAAATGCCGCATAGTAAGAGCAGCATGAAGCCAGTATATTTAACCTGTTATGACTGCAGATGGAGCTGCCACTGTTGAAGCCTTGTGGGCGGAACTTGCCCGAGCCAAGGAACAAGCGAGATTGGGTAATGCGGCTGCTTTGAAGGCGGCCGAAGAGTTGCGAGCCGAGAAGGCCGCGCATGGCAAGAGCCGGGATAAGATGGCCAGTATGGCCGTAGAATTAAAAGCCGTCGTCGACCGTTGCTGGGTTCTTGAAAAGGAAAACCAGGCGAAGGCATCGGACCTTGAGAAGGCTGCTGCAACGGGAAAAGACCTCCGCTCTGCAATGAGGGCAAAGAAGGAGGAGCTGCGGGAAGCCGGGGATATTGTAGCCGGGAAATCCTTTATGCTGCAGAGGAAGTTCGGAGATCCACGGTATTCCCCTCTAGATCGGCTGTGGAGTTCGGAAGATGTGTATATGGATTTGGCGGCGAGCGCTGCCGACGCGGCCAAGTACTTCCAGAGTTAGACGTACCGTGAAGTAGACCAGCTGTTTTGGAAACAATTTCTTTCTCCCGAGCGTCCGCTTTTATTGACGGACCAATTAGCTGAATGGGCCGAACTAAATAGGTTGTCCGGACTCTCCATGAGGTCTATTGTGGATCAGGTATGCCGGAAAGGTCAAAACCGAGCAGCTATTTCAGCTTGGTGCAGCAGTTCCTTGACGTGGTGCCGCGCATAAATGCGATGAAGAGGTCGGCGTGCATAGAAGGCGCATGAATGGCCTTTGCCCGTGCTAAAGCATACTAGGCAGAGATGGATGCTACCACTGTTGCAGCACAGGATTCGGCCATAGGTCGAAGGGCTGCTGAGCACTACTTTGAGGAAGTTCTTGAGGGTGCTCGTTTGATAGAGACCAAGTGCTCAAAAAATAATTATGTTTGATTGACATGTAATCTCATTGTAAGCGAAATGCTTTTATAAATTTTCATAAGGCTACTTTTATACTTTTGCCTGAAAGTAGTGTGATGCCTCCTGGGCGGCCGTTTATGTATACATGTGTATAACCTGAAAGATTGCAGTCGTCGGCTTCAACCCCCACGCATATAATGCGGAGGTGTTCGCAGAAACACACGTTCACACTTAACCCAACGTCTTGGTCCTATTAAGGAGGTGATAGCGGAGCGAGCGAGGCAACCGGACTATAACGCTTTAACACTTTCACTTAGCCATAGGAGTTCGACAGTGGGGCTACTAGATAGCCCCTGGTGGCTCCGCACTCTCCCGATCCCGGGGTGCGTACATGGCTGGCCGGAAAACGGCCCTTCGTTAAGGCGGAGGAATTCTAACATTCCCATGGGTCATCGAGTGGTTGACCAGTCTCACGCTATATCATGACAGTCAGTTTTCGGCTTTCTCTACTGAGGTGCTCGTCCGGATGAACCAGGGCACAACCGCAGTAGTTCTCCTGGTGCTACCTTAGCCGGTAAAGCAGAACGTAAGGCACCAAAACACAGGAGCCGGGCAAACCCAACATTTGACCAAAGACAATGATTCGGAGATGATGCATATAGGGCCAAACTCGCGACGCCGAACACTCCCTAAGGTATTCGGTCTTTGTGGTATAAACCGGGCCTAAGTAATGGCCTTTGTGAGAAGCCCCTTGTGTCCAGGTACGTGCATTGTTCTAGCGTGGCCACATGCCAAGACGTCAGCATCCTTCTCAACGGTGGATGTGTATCAACAAGAGATAGTAAAAAAGGTTTACGCAGGGTCTTAATCTAAAAAGAATCCTTGGAGCGGGTCCCTGCTGCACGTCTGCGCCTGTGTCTCTGTTGTGCCGTATCCTGGACGGGTGTAGCACGATGATCGTCTGTAAAAGAGAGAATTTAGGTGAAAAAGGTTTTCGTGCAAAAAGATAGTTTTTTAAAGAAACCATGTACTCCCTCCGTTCCTTAATATAAGGTGTATAGTTTTTGGCACGGAAATTAAAGAACGCATGTGGAGGAAAAATTTCACAAGTTCTGGGCGAGATTACACCTAACTAATTGACATGAGAAAATAGAGGAGCTAGCCTAATATATGGAAATGTAATAAATTCACTAAAAACATTATCCAGACGAGTGGTGCATTGCAATACACCTTATATTTCGGATTTTTTCTCAAAAATCTATACACCTTATATCAAGGAACGGAGGGAGTATAATTCAAGATGAGAAGAAATTGCCACTTGTCTGCGCGCGTTGAGCCCCTTGTTTTGACAAATAGGGGCGTGACCATTTATTCGGTATAAGTAGCGGCGCCGGACTCGATTAGTCGTGTCTGAGGTCTTGACGACCTATTGGATGCTTTTGCTAGTCCGGGCGCCTTTAGTGTGCGGCTACCAAGGCAGCCTCACTCTCTTCTGCGCGCAGAGATCGCTTGATATTTCCGTGCACTGAAATGACGCCACGTGGACCGGGCATCTTGAGTGTGAGAGAGGCATAGTGCGGTATTGCATTAAAGCGAGTGAAAGCGTCGCGTCCGAGCAGTGCTTGATAGCCACTTTGAAACGGAGCGATGTGGAAGGTTAAATGCTCACGGTGGAAGTTATCGGGGGAGCCGAATATAACTTGTAGTAGGAGGGAGCCCGTACAATGAACCCCTGGGCCTGGCGTTACTCCTTTAAAGGTAGTATTGCTATGGCGAATTTGTGTTGGGTCTAACCTCATTCCGCGGATTGTATACTGGTATATTAGGTTTAGGCTGCTGCCACCGTCCATCAAGACTCGTGTGAAGTGATATCCGCCAATTACTGGGTCTAATACCAGGGCAACCATCCTGTGTGTCGGATACTTGCTGAGTAATCACGATGGTCGAAAGTGATCGGTTGAGATGACCAGTGGCATGACTTCGCGGTGATAGGCACTTGGGTATATTTTCCTGGGAGTGCCGCATTGTTTTTTCCCTTGATCACGTGTAACATGTTTACTGTTTTGGCTTCTGGTGGAAATTTCTTTTGTTCCCCCGTGTCTTGCTTGGGGGGCTCGTCCTTTGGGTGCGAACCCTCGCCTGGGTCGCATGTTGTATTGTGAGCGGCATTGTATGCCGCTCTGTGTTGGTAGAGGGGTCGTGTATCCAACCAGGTGGTTGCTTTCATATTTGGTTGTGGGGGGTCTGCGGCCTCCTCATCGAATTCGGGTAGCAGCTTCCGCTTTGGGTAGCTCTTGGAGGGGCGATTATCGCCGTACCTTGCTGCAGTGTTGAGTATTTTGCTCCATCTAAATTGGAGTGTGTCTTGCGCGGCCTTGAGCCTTCGCTTCTGCTTTTTAAGGCTCCTCGCGGTGGCAACAAGCCTTTTACGGGCGTTCTACTGCTCCGGGTGCCTGTCGGGCGTTATGTCGTCCGGACCATTATCCTTGATAGGATTTGTTTGTTCGGTTTAATTATCCGGATTGCCGTTGTTCGGTTCGCCCTGCTCCAGCGCTGGGTCTGTGTAATCGCTATTTCTGTCGAGGCGGGATTTGGGGCGGCGCTTGCGTCGCTGCTTTGACTGCTTTTCGAGGGAACAATCCTTCGGTGCGTCCTTCCGCTCTTCATCGTCATCTTTTGGTGCGTCCACCATGTATACGTCGTATGACGAGGTGGCGTTCCAGGGCTCAATAGGCGCTGGTTCTTCATCGTCTCCTTCATTGGCGTCCATACCGTCAATGTCGTCGGAGTCGAAGTCGAGCATGTGGGTTAAGTCGTCGACAATGGCTACGAAGTGGGTGGTGGGTGGGTTTTGAATTTCTTCATCGTCCGTACCCCAACCTTGCTGACCGTAGTCTGGCCAGGGCTCTCTTGATAAAGAGAGAGACTTCAGTGACTTCAGGATATCGCCGAAAGGCGAGTGCTGAAAGACGTCCGCGGCTGTGAACTCCATGATCGGCGCCCAATCGGATTCGATCGGCAGGGGCGCGGAGGGTTCGGAGTCCGGAGAAGAATCCGTCTCCATGGAGTCACGAGTCTTGCAGAGTACAGGGCTGGTGTTTGGCTCAACCGCCGTTGGGATTACAGCCCCCGAGGTGGCGTCCAACCGCCCATCCTCGATCGGCGCGGTTGGCTCCGAACTAAGGGTCGGAGCCGATGCGGGTGCGGCCTCCAGGGCACTGTTCGGCGGCAGAGCTAGATCGTGCTCATCGTGACAGTGAGGCGCGCTCGGTAGTGGTTCGAATCCGTCGAAGATCAAGTCTCCGCGGATGTCAGCCGTGTAGTTTAAACTTCCGAATCTGACCTGACGGCCAGGGTCGTAGCTTTCGATCTGCTCTAAATGGCCAAGCGAATTGGCCCGCAGTGCGAAGCCGCCAAAGACGAAGATCTGTCCGGGGAGGAAGGTCTCACCCTGGACTGCATCACTATTGGTGATCGTAGGAGCCATTGGGCCTGACGGTGACGGCACAAAGGAACTCTCAATGAAAGCACCAATGTCGGTGTCAAAACTAGCGGATCTCGGGTAGGGGGTCCCGAACTGTGCGTCTAGGCCGGATGGTAACAGGAGGCAAGGGACACGAAGTTTTACCCAGGTTCGGGCCCTCTCAATGGAGGTAAAACCCTACGTCCTGCTTGATTAATATTGATGATATGGGTAGTACAAGAGTAGATCTACCACAAGATCAGAGAGGCTAAACCCTAGAAGCTAGCCTATGGTATGATTGTTGATGTGTATATGTCGTCCTAGGGACTAAAACCCTCCGGTTTATATAGACACCGGAGAGGGTTAGGGTTACATAGAGTCGGTTACAATGGTAGGAGATCTGAACATCCGTATCGCCAAGCTTGCCTTCCACGCCAAGGAAAGTCCCTTCCGGACACGGGACGGAGTCTTCAATCTTGTATCTTCATAGTCCAGGAGTCCGGCTGAAGGTATAGTTCGGCTATCCGAACACCCCCTAATCCAGGACTCACTCACTAATAATGATGATCATGAAACTTCAGATCAAGTCACTACCGAACCTTGTAGGTCAACCAGAGCATGTTCCGCACCAGAATGGTACGGTAACCCTATTCTGGAAGTCATGTTACTAGACCATGACGAACCTACGAACTATGAAGAAACTATGATGGGCCCAGATTCCGATAAATGGCTTGAGGCCATGAAATCTGAGATAGGAGACATGTATGAGAACAAAGTGTGGACTTTGGTTGACTTGCCCGATGATCGGCGGGCCATACAGAATAAATGGATCTTCGAGAAGAAGACTGACGCTGATGGTAATGTTACTGTCTACAAATCTTGACTTGTCGCAAAAGGTTTTCGACAAGTTCAAGGAGTTGACTACGATGAGACTTTCTCACCCATAGCGATGCTTAAGTCTGTCCGAATCAAGTTAGAAATTGCCGCATTTTATGATTATGAAATGTGGCAAATGGACGTCAAAACTGCATTCCTTAACGGACTTCTTAAAGAAGAGTTGTATATGATGCAACCAGAAGGTTTTGTCGATCCTAAATGTGCTAACAAAGTGTGCAAGCTCCAGCGATCCATCTATGGACTGGTGCAAGCATCTCGGAGTTGGAATATACGCTTTGATGAGGTGATCAAAGCATATGGTTTTATACAGACTTTTGGTGAAGCCTGTATTTACAAGAAAGTGAGTGGGAGCTCTATAGCATTTCTAATATTATACGTGGATGACATATTGTTGATTGGAAATGATGTAGAATTTATGGATAGCATAAAAGGATACTTGAATAAAAGTTTTTCAATGAAAGACCTCGGTGAAGATACTTTTATATTGGGCATCAAGATCTATAGAGATAGATCAGGACGCTTAATTGGACTTTCACAAAGCACATACCTTGATAAAGTTTTGAAGAAGATCAAAATGGGTCAGTCAAAGAAAGTGTTCTTGCCTGTGTTATGAGGTGTGAAGTTGAGTCAGACTCAATGCTCGACCACTGCAGAAGATAGAGAGAAAATGAAAGTCATTCCCTATGCCTCAGCCATAGGTTCCATCATGTATGTTGTGCTGTGTACCAGACCTAATGTGTGCCTTGCTATAAGTTTAGCAGGGAGGTACCAAAGTAATCCAGCAGTGGATCACTAGACAACGGTCAAGAACATCCTGAAGTACCTGAAAAGGACTAAGTATATGTTTCTCGTTTATGGAGGTGACAAAGAGTTCATCATAAATGGCTACGTTGATGCTAGCTTTGACACTGATCTGGATGACTCTAAGTCACCAACCGGATATGTATTTATATTGAATGGTGGAGTTGTCAGTTGGTGCAGTTCCAAGCAGAGCGTCGTGGCGGGATCTACGTGTGAAGCGGAGTACATAGCTGCTTCAGAAGCAGCAAATGGAGGAGTTTGGATGAAGGAGTTCATATCCGATCTAGGTGTAATACCTAGTGCATCGGGTCCAATGAAAATATTTTGTGACAATACTGGAGAAATTGCCTTGGCGAAGGAATCCAGATTTTACAAAAGAACCAAACTGTAGGATCAAAAGTATATCTAGAGGGTGGGGGTGATTAGACTACTTGACCAAATCAAAATCTAGCATTTTCCCAGTTTTAAGTCTTGGCAGATTTTAGCAGCTTATCACAAGTCAAGCAATCAACCTACACATGCAATTCTAAGAGCATAGCAGCAGAGTGTAAATCACTGCATATGAAGGTAAACGGAGGAGTTTGAGGGAGCAAACAAAATGTAGACACGGAGATTTTTGGCATTGTTCCAATAGATGGTGCTATCATACATCCACGTTGATGGAGACTTCAACCCACGAAGGGTAACAGTTGCGCGAGTCCACGGAGGGCTCCACCCACGAAGGGTCCATGGAGAAGCAACCTTGTCTATCCCACCATGGCCATCACCCACGAAGGACTTGCCTCGCTTGGGTAGATCTTCACGAAGTAGGCAATCTCCTTGCCCTTACAAACTCCTTGGTTCAACTCCCCAATCTCGACGGAGGCTCCCAAGTGACACCTAACCAATCTAGGAGACACCACTCTCCAAAAGGTAATAGATGGTGTGTTGATGATGAACTCCTTGCTCTTGTGCTTCAAATGATAGTCTTCCCAACACTCAACTCTCTCTCACAGATTTGGATATGGTGGAAGGATGATTTGAGTGGAAAGCAACTTGGGGAAGGCAAGAGATCGAGATTCTTGTGATTGGAATGGAATGTCTTGGTCTCAACACATGACTAGGTGGTTCTCTCTCAGAAAATGAGTAGTAGAAGTGTAAGCACGTTCTGATGGCTCTCTCCTTGGATGGAGGATGGGTGGAGGGGTATATATAGCATCCACACAAAATCTAACCGTTACACACAATTTACCAAACTTGGTGGGGCCGAATAGTGAAACTCAGTCAGACCGATTTAGTTGAAAATGTGAACGTTGGGATTTTCGATGGGACCGACATGATCAACTCGGTGGGACCGATTGAGTTAGGATTAGGTCATAACTTAATCTCGGTGAGACCGATCACATGACCTCGGTGAGACCGATTTCAGTAATAGGCAAACAGAGAGTTGGTCAGGCAAACTCGGTGGGACCGATCACTCATTTCAGTGAGACGAAAACATTACGAAAAGGAAATAGAGAGTTTGCATTGCAAACTCGGTGGGACCGATCACTCATCTCGGTTATACCGAAACATTATGAAGGGAAATAGAGAGCTTGCAATCCCATCTTGGTGAGACCAAACTGATTAGGGTTTCTGGCTATGGCTATGTCAAGTGAACTCGGTGGCGCCGGATAGATCAAATCAGTTGGGCCGAGTTCGACTTTTGGTTTGGGACAAATATGGAAATGAGAAAGTGGTTGAGGGCTTTTGGAGCATATCACTAAGCATTTTGAGCAAGCAAGCCATTAAGCAACACCTCATCTCCTTTTAATAGTATTGGCTTTTCCTATGGACTCAATGTGATCTTGGATCACTAAAATGAAAATGTAGAGTCTTGAGCTTGTGCCAATATGTGTCCTTAGCATTTTGAGGGGTCCACATCTCTAGTCATGCCATGCCAATCATTGAACTTTATGAAAATATTATCTTGAATGGATATTAGTTCAGTGAGCTATATGTTGTTAATAATTACCAAAACCACCCAGGGATTAGTTGCACTTTCAATCTCCCCCTTTTTGGTAATTGATGACAACATATAGATCAAAGCTTCGTCAAATGATAAAATGAATGAAATACATTGTCGCTTTGAGAAGTATGTGATAAGAAAGAGCTTCCCCTAAATTTTTGCATTATTTAAAATTTGCTTGTGAATGCAAATGCACAATCGATTAGGATCATGAGTTACTCTTCCATGTCACATACATCTTGGTGGAGCGCTCAAAATGATAGAATATGAAATATACACTCATCACCAAGACAAAGTGAATGATCATACATGAGAGATAGATAATACCATCATCCAAGCACAAACATTGAAGTATGATATGATCAAGAACATGACCATACAAGTATCTCACACACACAACCATATAGTATCATCCAAGCAAGCAAACAAATAAGTATCAAACAAGTAGAAAAAGAGATAGCAAAAAGAAGCAAAGCTCTCTCTCTTTCTCGAACCCTATGATCTATACACTTTCTCCCCCTTTGGCAACAAGTTACCAAAAAGCTTGAAAATTCATAGTGCTATGTGGCTCTCTAAGATTGATCTTCGGGAGGTGGCATGGAGAGGATTCCTACGACAAATGCATCTGTAGAGGTAGTAGGAGCTAGTGGAGTTGCAACCAGAGGGGCAACTGAAGCTGTGGCTGCAGGAGCTGAAGTTGTCGCTCTAGTATCTGTCACTGGCACTGCTGCAGACCTGTGCCTCCTGGGAACCCTTTGATATGCATCAGTGGTGGTCTTGTCACTCCTATCCTCAATCTCTTCTTGGATCTTCTCTACTGAAGTCTGAATCTCAATCACTTTGACATCCAAGTCATGAAGTTTTGTCTCGAAAATTCTTTGAAGACTCTCTTGATTTTGAGTCAGGTTGGCCAAACCTTTCTCAATCCTCAAAGTGGCTTGAATAAGATAACCTAGTTGGTCTTGTTTTGACTTGAGAAAAACTTGTGAAGCTTCTTCCGCACTTGGCATCTTGGCTGCCTTCTCTTCTTTTGCTTTTGCTCTCTTCTCTTGAGCCTCTACTAAAGTAGGTTTTGTAGTATCCATGACAATTGTGTTATACTCAAAGTCAGGCCTCAAGGGAAGATGCTCTTTGTCCAACAGATATATGTCTTTGCCCATCTTTGAGTTGATGAGCATCTGAATGTGTGGAGCATACCCACATGATCTCTTCTGATCAGCAGCAGTCCTCTTGATTGTCTCTATAATCAGTGTCATCACCTTGAACTTTTATGGCACATCAAACATATGCAGCAAGTTTATAGAATGGCCTCTGATCATCCTATGATCTCCAGACTTGGGCAACAATATGTGCCTAAGGATGGTATTGATTGTGGGCAGTCCTGACAGAAGATAGTAGACAGAGCCAAACTTGTGATGTTCCAAAGCTGCATCTGGAATCTCTTTGTACATATGTGACATGGAGTTGTGTCCCTTCCTTAGCTTGGCATACACATCAGTGTCATCATCATGCTCTTTAGGGGCATTGATCAGCTTGGACAACTCAACAACAGTTGACCGGTACCTTGTACCTTCAGACATCCAAACAATTCTTCCATCTGGATAAAAATGAGTTGTTGAATAGAATTGCATAATGAGCTCATCATTCCACTTGGTCAATTTTTGACCCACAAAGGCACAAACTCCATTCATCCTAAAGCTCTCATGAACTCCAGGGAAGTGGTCTTCATGTTGTCTGATAACCCACAAGTATAGGGGATCGCAACAGTTTTCGAGGGTAGAGTATTCAACCCAAATTTATAGATTCGACACAAGGGGAGCCAAAGAATATTTGAAGGTATGAGCAGCTGAGTTGTCAATTCAACCACACCTGGAGATTAATTATTGTAGCAAAGTGATCAGTAGCAAAGTAGTTTGATAGTTTTGATAATAGTGACAGCAGCAACGGTAACAGTAACAGTGATAGCAGTAATTTGTAGCAAGTGTAACAGTGATGATAGCAATACTAACATAGCAAGATCAATAAGGATAAATTCGTAGGCATTAGATCGGTGACTTGTTGGATGATATTCATCATGTGACAGTTATAACCTAGGGCGATACTACACTAGCTGCACTTCATCGATATAATGTAGGCATGTATTCCGTAAATAGTCATACGTGCTTTATTAAAAGAACTTGCATGACATCTTTTGTCCTACCCTCCCGTGGTAGCGGGGTCCATATTGCAAAACTAAGGGATATTAAGGCCTCCTTTTAATAGAGAACAGGAACAAAGCATTAAAACATAGTAACTACGGTCATCACCGGGAGTGGGCCTGGTTGTTGTCACTCCGGGGTTGCCGGATCATAACCATAGTAGGTGACTATAACTTGAAATATCGGATCCAAAACATGGATATAATGATGAATTCATAAATGGTTCAGATCTGAAATCATGGCACCCGGGCCCAAAGTGACAAGCATTAAGCATGGCAAAGTCATAACAACATCAATCTAAGAACATAGTGGATACTAGGGATCAAGCCCTAACAAAACTAACTCGATTACACGATGAATCATATCCAACTCCTCACTGACCAGCGAGTCTATGAAGGAATTACTCACTCCCGGTGGGGAGCATCATGGAATTGGCAATGGAGAAGGGTTGGTGATGATGAATGATACGTCTCCAACGTATCTATAATTTTTGATTGTTCCATGCTATTATATTATCTGTTATGGATGTTTAATGGGCTTTAACATACCTTTTTATATTATTTTTGGGACTAACCTACTAACCAAAGGCCCAGTGCAAATTGCTGTTTTTTTTGCTTATTTCAGTGTTTCGTAGAAAAGGAATACCAAATGGAATCCAAACGGAATGAAACCTTCGGGAGAGTTATTTTTGGAACAAACGCAATCCAGGAGACTTGGAGTGGACATCAAGGAAGCAACAAGGCGGCCATGAGGCAGGAGGGTGCACCGAGGGGGGGGGGGGTAGGCGCGCCCCCACCCTCGTGGCTCCGCTGACCTACTTCTTTCGCCTATATATACTCATATACCCCAAAAACATCCGAGAGCACCACGAAACCCTATTTCCACCGCCGCAACCTTCCGTACCCGCGAGATCCCATCTTGGGGCCTTTTCCGGTGCTCCGCTGGAGGGGGAATCGATCATGGAGGGCTTCTACATCAACACCATAGCCTCTCCGATGATGTGTGAGTAGTTTACCACAGACCCTCGGGTCCATAGTTATTAGCTAGATGGCTTCTTCTCTCTCTTTGGATCTTAATACAAAGTTCTCCTCGATTCTCTTGGAGATCTATTTGATGTAATTCTTTTTGCGGTGTGTTTATCAAGATCCGATGAATTGTGGGTTTATGATCAAGATTATCTATGAACAATATTTGATTCTTCTCTGAATTCTTTTATGCATGATCTAATATCTTTGCAAGTCTCTTCGAATTATCAGTTTGGTTTGGCCTACTAGATTGATCTTTCTTGCAATGGGAGAAGTGCTTAGCTTTGGGTTCAATCTTGCGGTGTCCTTTCCCAGTGACAGAAGGGGCAGCAAGGCACGTATTGTATTGTTGCCATCGAGGATAAAAAGATGGGGTTTATATCATATTGCTTGAGTTTATCCCTCTACATCATGTCATCTTGCCAAACACGTTACTCTGTTCTTATGAACTTAATACTCTAGATGCACGTTGGATAGCGGTCGATGTGTGGAGTAATAGTAGTAGATGCATAATCATTTCGGTCTACTTGTCGTGGACGTGATGCCTATATACATGATCATGCCTAGATATTCTCTTAACTATGCGCTTTTCTATCATTTGCTCGACAGTAATTTGTTCACCCACCAGAGAATTTGCTATCTTGAGAGAAGTCACTAGTGAAACCTATGGCCCCGGGTCTATCTTCCATCATATTATTTTCCTATTTACTTGCTATTTCTATCGTTGTTTATTTTGCAATCTTTATTTTCCAATCTATACAATAAAAATACAAAAAATATTTATCTTATTATCTCTATCAGATCTCACTTTCGTAAGTGACCGTGAAGGGATTGACAACCCCTTTATCGCGTCGGTTGCGAGGTTCTTGTTTGTTTGTGCAGGTAATAGGGACTTGTGTGTTACCTCCTACTGGATTGATACCTTGGTTCCCAAAAACCGAGGGAAATACTTACGCTACTTTACTGCATAACCCTTTCCTCTTCAAGGGAAAACCAACGCATGCTCAAGAGGTAGCAAGAAGTATTTCTGGCGCCGTTGCCGGGGAGGTTGCACCAAGTCAAGTCAAGATTTGATCTCCTGTCAACAAGCCATTTCTGGCGCCGTTGATGGGGAGATCTACGCACAAGTCAAGACATACCAAGTACCCATCACAAACTCTTATCCCTCACATTACATTATTTGCCATTTGCCTCTCGTTTTCCACTTCCCCACTTCACCCTTGTTGTTTTATTCGCCCTCTTTTCCATTCGCCCTCTTTTCCGTTTGCCTCTTTTTGCTTGCTTCTTGTGTGCTTGTGTGTTGGATTGTTTGTCACGATGTCTCAAGACAATACTAAATTGTGTGACTTTTCCAATACGAACAATAATGATTTTCTTAGCTCTCCGATTTCTCCTCTTACCGATGTTGAATCTTGTGAAATTAATACTGCTTTGCTGAACCTTGTTATGAAAGATCCGTTTTCTGGCCTTCCTAGTGAAGATGCCGCTACCCATCAAAACAACTTTGTTAATTTGTGTGATATGCAAAAGAAGAAAGATGTGGATAATGATATTTCTAAATTGAAGCTATTTCCGTTTTCGCTTAGAGATCGTGCTAAAAAAGATTGCTTTATAAAAGCATGTTCTTCTAGTTTTCACGATAATAAGGACAAAGATCTGAAACTGATTGATGTGTCTCCTATTAAATCTTTGTTTTGCAATATGAATCTTGATAATGATGGGACTGGAGATGAGTCAACTTTAGTTAAAAGGCGTCCCAATGATTCTGAGTTTTTAGATCTTGATGCAAAAATTGGTAAAAGTGGGATTGAAGAGGTCAAAACTTTACATAGAAATAAACCCACTATTTTGGATTTCAAGGAATTTAATTATGATAATTTCTCTTTGATAGATTGTATTTCCTTGTTGCAATCCGTGCTAAATTCTCCTCATGCTTATGATCAAAATAAAGCTTTTACCAAACATATCGTTGATGCTTTAATGCAATCTTATGAATAAAAGCTTGAATTAGAAGTTTCTATCCCTAGAAAACTTTATGATGATTGGGAACCTACTATTAAAATTAAAATTAAAGATCATGAATGCTATGCTTTATGTGATTTAGGTGCTAGTGTTTCCACGATTCCAAAAACTTTGTGTGATGTGTTAGGTTTCCGTGAATTTGATGATTGTTCTTTAAATTTGATCTTGCGGATTCCACTATTAAGAAACCTATGGGAAGGATTAATGATGTTCTTATTGTAGCAAATAGGAATATATGCCCATAGATTTCATTGTTCTTGATATAGATTGCAATCCTGATACGTCTCCAATGTATCTATAATTTTTGATTGCTCCATGCTATATTATCTACTGTTTTGAATGTTTATGGGCTTTATTATACACTTTTATATCACTTTTGGGACTAAACTACTAACCCAGAGCCCAGTGCCAGTTTCTGTTTTTACCCTGTTTTAGGGTTTCGAAGAAAAGGAAAATCAAACGGAGTCCAATTGACCTGAAACTTCACAGAACTCATTTTTGGAAGGAAAGAAGCCCAGAAGACTTGGAGTGCACGTCGGGGGATCTGCGAGGAGGTCACGAGGTAGGGGGGCGCGCCCACCCCCTAGGCGCGCCCTCCACCCTCGTGAGCCCCTCATGGCCCCTTGACGTACTTCTTATGCCTATATATCTCCATATACCCTAAAAACATCTGTGAACACATAGATCGGGAGTTCCGTCGCCAGAAGCCTCCGTAGCCACCAAAAGCCAATCTAGACCTGTTCCGGCACCCTGCCGGAGGGGTAATCCTTCTCCGGTGGTGTAAGTGCATCTAGTGCCACCCCTAGTTGGTTTTGGAGTATTGACGACAAACCTAGTTGAGGGACTAATGTGTTTGTGAGAATTGCAGGATAACACAGGTAGAAGTCCCTCATTGATTCAGTTTTCCTACCAGAGACGACCCCTAAAAATGAATGAAGACATTGAAGTCAAAGGTGGTATGTGAAGACATTCACATTGAAGACTATGACAAGAGAAGACATCGCATGAAGACTATGGAGCGCGAAGACTTAGTTGTTTCGTCGTTCTTTTTCTTCTTTGTTGAGTCATAGGAACCACCGTACTGTTAAGTGGGGTCCAAGTGAACCAGTCAGAATGACTGAAGTGATGCTTAACCAAAATCCTATGTCTTCGAGTGAAGACTATGAGAGCAAATCTTGTCCAGAGTTGGATAAGTCAGCTTTTCTTGTAGCCCAAGTACAGTTGACGTGTGTGTTTGAAATCTGACCGTTGGAACATGTGTCAGTTCCTTAGTGACCAAGGGTCATTTCAGACAAATCAGGTCGGGTTGCCTAGTGGCTATAAATAGCCCACCCCTACAACCATAAACGGTTGGCTGCTCAGAGTTAGAGTACGGCTTTTGTTGTTTGAGAGGAACCCACCTCGAAGCCTTTGAGAGAGAATTCCTTGCGAGGATAAAGCCCTAAACACCCAGAGCCAAAGAGTGTTAGGCATCACTTAAGTCTTCCTGTCTGTGTGATCTGAAGACTTATTACACTTGAGGACTGTGAATCCTCCAGCCGGTTAGGCATCGCGTTCTGAGCATCCAAGAGTCATTGTGGGTCGCCAGTGAACAAAGTCTGTGAAGGTTTGGAAGTCTACCTTGAAGACTTACCAAAGTGATTGGGCAAGGACTGGGTGTCCTTAGATCAAGGGGAATAAGGTGAAGACGAGGTCTTCTGAGTTGAATCTTAGCCTCCCTAACCAGACGTACAGTTGTCACAGCAACTGGAACTGGTCCAACAAATCATTGTCTTCAACGAGTCACTGGTTTCATGCTTCCCTTCCCCTTGCCTACTGTTGGTCCTTGTGAAGTCATTCTATGATTGCATTATCTTTTGTCTTCACTAAGTGACTACTTGTTCTGATTGGCTTCACAATATCTTCCTACCTGATCTTTACTGCCTAGTTGCTATTAGTCATTGTGCTTTCACTTTGTTGAATACTTGACTATGGTTTGCCTAGTGTAGTCTACCTTCCGCTGCATGGTAATAGGTTTATTTCTATCATTTGTCTTCGAAACTTCCATGTCTTGAAGACTTCCATAAAAATCGCCTATTCACCCCCCCTCTAGTCGATCACTAGCACTTTCAATTGGTATCAGAGCAAGGTACTCCCTTGTTCTGTGTGATTCGGTTTAACCACCTGGAGTTTTAGCTATGTCGACTGTAGGGATAATCAAGGTCTCCGCTGCTTGTCCCGTCTTCGATGGAACTGAATATCCCTACTGGAAGAATAAGATGCGCATGCATCTTGAAGCCATTGATGTCGACCTATGGTATGTCGTCAAGAATGGCGTTCCCAAGGCTGGTGAAGGTGTCACCGCTGTTGATGTCAAGAAGTTCGTTCAACTGGACTCCACTGCCAAGAACATCATCTATGGTCATCTGACCAAAGGATAGTATGGCCGCGTGAGTGCTTTGGAAACATCTAAGCTAGTCTGGGACTGGCTCTCCAAGGTCAATGAAGGTGTCTCAACCCAGAGAGATCAGAGAATCAGTGTCCTTCGCAACCTCTTCAACCGCTTCAAGAGAAATGACAATGAGAACGTCCAGCTCACGTTTGATCGACTCACTGACATCACAAATGAGCTTCAAGCTCTCGGCGCCACTGAGATCACCAAGCATGAAGTCGTCAAGGCACTCCCGAGATCACTTGATAGCTCGTTTGACACCCTAGCCCTGATGATTCAAGAACGTCCTGATTTCAAGACACTCGATCCGTCTGACATACTTGAGAGGCTCAACACACATGAGTTTCAGCTTTCTGAGAAAAGAGACATCTATGGTCCCAACTATGGGCGAACTCGTGCCTTGAAGGCAAAAGCTGTCTCCTCATCTGAAGAAGAATCTGACAGTAGTTCTGATGATCCTGAAGACATTGGAAAGGAGCTTGCTATGCTTGTGAAGAAGTTTCAAAAATTCACCAAGAAGAAAGGCTTCAGAAAGTCTTCACGATCAAGCTCAAGGAATGATGAAGCTTCTGCTCATGACTACAAGAAGAGAACATGCCACAAGTGCAAGAAACCTGGCCACTTCATCTCTGAGTGTCCGCAGTGGGACAATGAGAACAACAAGAAGAAGAAGAGCAAGGAATATGACTCTGACGACAAGAAGAAGAAGAAATACTCAAAGTCTTCTTCCAAGTCTTCCTCTAAGTCTTCATCACACAAGAAGAGCTCATCTGGCAAGGCACGTGTGTTTGTTGGCAAGGAAATGGATTCAGAGGAGGAGTCCGCTTCTGAGGGGGCGGAGGTGGAGTCTGAGGAGGAGTCCGATTCTGGCGTTGCGAGTCTGGCTACAACATACGTTGCCAAGTCCATCTTCAACACTGAAGACAATGACTTCATCACTGACACCGATGCAAATGACAAGGACTACTCCGCTCCTACCTACTGCTTCATGGCAGGCGGTGCCAAGGTAAACACACGCACTACTCACTATCAAACATCTAGTGAAGATGACTCTGATTGTGGTTCCAAACCCAGCTACAAAACACTTGCTAAAATTGCAACTGAACAACAGAAAGCTATGGAACATATTCAAAAACTGTTAGACAAAAGCGATGATCTGTTAGACACTGAAATGACTCGATCTCAGTCCTTAATTGAAGACATAAAAAATCTTCACGTTAAGTATGAGGAACTTGAAAGTCGTCATGAAACGCTCTCAACAACTCATGAAAAGCTTTCCTATGATTATCTTCAAAGGAAGCAAGATCTTGAGAAATTGAGAGCGGCTCATGAAGATCTTCAAAAGGAAAACGAGTCACTTCGCGCCGAACAGATCAGTCCCGCTCAGGAAGGATTTGAACCACCATGTCTTAAATGCCTTGAGCGTGATAACGCTACTTTTGTTGCTGAATGTTCTACTGCTGCTCCTGTTGCAATATCTTCAACTGATGATGTGGTAACTAACCCCTCTGCTGAGGATACCACTGCTATTGCTGATGAGAATGCTACGTTGAAGACATTGCTTGAAACAGGGATGTACAAAAGTCTCAAAGGGCATCAAACACTATGTGATGTCCTCAAAAGGCAGATCCTGAACCAAAACCCTAGGAAAGAGGGTGTTGGGTTCGAAAGGAAAATGAATGTTGATGGCTCTTACTGGAAACCTGAGCAGTACCCCAAGACCACATGGGTTGCTGCAAAGGAACCTTCAGCGGATCCATCCACCCTATCTGGCTTCACTTGTGCTAATCCCATTATTATTGATGAATCCTTTGATGCAAACTATAAACTGTTTACGAATCAGAATGGTGAAGTGTTTGCCAGGTATATTGGTACTAACTGCAGGAATGGACCGCCTATGAAGAAGGTCTGGGTGCCGAAAAGGTGTTTGGAGAATCTTCCTGTGAATGTCATCATGACACCACAGGTGAAGAAGACAAACCCCAGACCACAGGCTTCATATGATCCAAAGGCTTCATCCAGACAGAGGACTCACCTGAGTCGCACTAACGCAAATGTTTTGCAGGGAAACTATACTCATGCCTGTGAATATGTGCGCGTTTCATCAAACCACCATGTTCATAAGACCAACAACTATTCTGCTTATTCTTATGAGCACTATTGTCCACCTGCAAGACTTTTTGCTAGGGCTCCAAAGCCAAAGTTCTCAGATGCTGCACTTAGACTCATTACTTCGAAGCCACCCTTGAAGATATGGGTGGCTAAGAAAGCTTAACTCTCTTTTGCAGGGAAAGGTCTCCAGCCGAAAACCAAAATCGTCTGATGCTATTGCCGGGGACCTTAAACATCTTGTAGGGTGCAAGATCAAATGCCCAAATGGTCTTATTATGTATTTTGTTCCTGAGTCACTTGCCACTTGCTCTATCAGTCCTACCCTTGATTTAAGCCTTCATAATCCACTTGCTCGTCAAATGTTTATGCTTCACAATTCTCTTCATGAAGCCTATCCCCCTAACTGCACTGTAGGGTACGACACCAGCTGCTTCAGAATGGATTATTGATAGTGGGTGTACCAATCACATGACTGGCAAGCGAAGCCTTCTTATGGACTCAACCTTACGTCCATCTGACAAAAGTCACATCACATTTGCTGACACTAGTAAAAGCAAGGTATTGGGTCTAGGTAGAGTTGCAATCTCAAAGGATCAACACATGGATAAAGTCATGCTTGTTGAATCCCTTGGTTTCAACTTAATGTCTGTCTCAATGCTTTGCGATTTAAACATGATTGTGATGTTTGGAAAATATCGTTGCCTTGTTCTAATGGAATCTGACAAGTCTCTAGTGTTTGAAGGGTACCGGAAAGATGATTTGTACGTGGTAGATTTCTTAACAGGTCCACAACTTGCCGTATGTCTTCTAGCAAAAGCTTCTGAATGCTGGCTCTGGCATCGGAGGCTAGGGCATGCTGGCATGAGGAACCTCCACACCCTTGCAAGGAAGAAGCATGTCATAGGCATCGAGGGCGTCAACTTCAAGAAGGATCACTTATGCGGTGCCTGTGAAGCAGGAAAGATGATGAGGGCCAAGCATCCCTCGAAGACAATCATGACAAAGACTCAACCCTTCGAATTGCTCCACATGGATCTTTTTGGTCCCACTCATTACTCAACTCTTACTACTACTGCTTGTCTCTATGGCTTTGTCATTGTTGATGATTATTCAAGATATACTTGGGTGCATATAATCCTCTACAAGACTGAAGTGCGGGATGTCTTCAGACGCTTCGCCAATCGAGCCATGAACAACTATGGCGTCAAGATCAAGCACATCAGAAGTGACAATGGCATTGAATTCAAGAACACTGGTCTAGACACTTATCTTGATACATTGGGCATCACACATGAATTCTCAGCTCCGTACACACCACAGCAGAATGGCGTCGTGGAACGCAAGAACAGAACACTCATTGAGATGGCCCGGACAATGCTTGATGAATACAAGACTCCAAGAAAGTTCTGGCCTGAAGCCATTGATACTGCATGCCATATCATCAACCGTGTGTATCTTCACAAACTTCTCAACAAGACATCCTATGAGCTCCTTACTGGCAAGAAGCCAAATGTCAGTTACTTCAGAGTATTTGGTGCCAGGTGCTGGATCAAGGATCCACATCACACTTCAAAATTTGCACCAAAAGCACATGAAGGTTTTATGCTTGGATATGGAAAGGATTCGCACTCCTACAGAGTCTTCAACCTTTTTCACTATAAAGTGGTTGAAGCAGTGGATGTGCGGTTCGATGAGACTAACGTCTCACAAAGAGAGCACCTGCCAAATGTGCTAGATGAAGTTCCATCCAGTGAATCAATCAAACTTATGGGAACTGGAGAAATCATACCTTCTGAAGCTCAGCCTGAAGAGGAATTTATCATCTCCGCACCTGATCAACCTGAAGACAATGATCAACTTGAAGACAATGCTCAGCCTGAAGACAATCCTTCTAACGATGACAATGACCAGCAAGAGCAAAATCTTCGTCCTGTACATCCTCGTGTCGCAAATGAAGTACAGACTGAGAGAATAATTGATATCATTAATGCACCAGGTCCACTCACTCGTTCAAGGGCAACACAGCTAGCAAATTTCTGTGGGCACTTCGCATTCGTCTCAATATCTGAACCCAAGAAAGTTGAAGAAGCCTTCATGGAACCTGAATGGATTCAAGCTATGCAAGAAGAGCTTCAACAGTTCGAGCTGAATAATGTATGGGAACTAGTTAAGCGTCCTGATCCTCGCAAGCACAATATAATAGGCACCAAATGGATATATCGCAACAAGCAAGATGAGCATGGTCAAGTTGTCAGAAACAAAGCTCGTCTCATTGCTCAAGGTTACACTCAAGTTGAAGGGATTGACTTCGATGAAACATTTGCTCCTGTGGCTAGACTTGAAGCCACACGCATACTGCTGGCCTATGCAAATCATCATAACATTCTTCTGTATCAAATGGATGTGAAGAGCGCTTTTCTCAATGGCAAGATTGAAGAAGAAGTGTATGTTGCACAACCGCCTGGCTCTGAAGATCCAAAACATCCTGACATGGTGTACAAGATCAACAAGGCATTGTATGGCCTCAAACAAGCCCCTCAGGCTTGGTATGACACTCTCAAATACTTCCTGAAGAGCAAAGGCTTCAAACCTGGTTGCCTCGACCCCACTCTCTTCACGAAGACATATGATGGTGAAATGTTTGTGTGCCAAATATATGGGGATGACATTATCTTCGGCTGCACCAATCAGAAATACACTGACGAGTTTGGATATATGATGCAAGAGCAATATCAGATGTCCATGATGGGTGAGCTGAAGTTCTTCCTTGGTCTTCAAATACGTCAGCAACACAACGGCATCTTCATATCTCAAGATAAGTACCTCAAAGATTTCCTGAAGAAATTTGGGATGCAAGACTGCAAAGGCTTCACGACTCCAATGCCAGCCAAACATCATCTGGGTCCCGACGACAATGGTAAAGAGTTCGATCAAAAGGTATACCGCTCCATGATTGGTTCTTTACTGTATCTATGTGCATCTAGGCCAGATATTATGCTTAGTGTTTGCACGTGTGCTCGATTCCAAGCGGCGCCAAAGGAATCGCATCACTTAGCTGTGAAGCAAATTCTCAGATATTTGGCTCACACCCCAACATTAGGATTATGGTATCCAAAGGGCTTAGAGTTTAATCTAGTTGGATTCTCGGATGCTGATTATGCTGGTGACAAGGTGGATCACAAGTCTACATCAGGCACATGTCATTTTCTAGGATGATCACTTGTATGTTGGTCTTCAAAGAAGCAGAACTGTGTATCTCTCTCCACTGCTGAATCTGAATACATTGCTGCCGGATCTTGCTGCGCTCAGCTTCTATGGATGAAGCAAACACTCAAAGACTATGGTATTCATCTGAAGCAAGTGCCACTCTACTGCGACAACGAAAGCGCCATCAAGATTGCCAACAACCCAGTTCAGCACTCGAAGACAAAGCACATTGAAATTCGTCATCACTTTCTCAGAGATCATGTTGTGAAGGAAGATATTGATATCATACACGTCAACACTGAAGAGCAATTGGCAGATATCTTCACCAAGCCCTTGGATGAGAAGAGGTTTTGCAAGTTACGGTGTGAGCTAAATATCTTGGAATCCTCAAATGTCCTGTGATCAGGCACACATCCTAACACTTATGCATACTGATGACTTAGATGTGCAACACACGAAGTAAAGCATATCTTCAATCAATGAAGACTTACATTCTAAGTGTGAATACATTAATGTGGAATTTGACTTCGGAGCGCCACGATATTTGTGCGCCGTGTCTGGGTCTAATACTTCCTATACGGTGGGTAACGCCACCACCAAAATTTTCTGTTTGAAGTGTTTCACTCATGGTGTTACGTTTGGTATGTCTTCACATTTGGTTTGGCTTCAATTTCAACTTGTCTTCATGATTATCTTCACGATGTTGATTTGATTGTCTTTCTTATATATACATATATATACTAGTGTTCTGTCCTCTACAACATTCACTTATAGCTATGTCTTCTTGTTGAATCTTTTGAACTAAGTGAATGTGATCGGACCCTAACCTCTTTATGCTTTCTATCTCAAACTCTATCTCTCCAAATCATATTCATTCTATTGAAACTGTCGAATATCTTCTCTGCGTCCTTGTCAGCAGAAGATACAGAGACAAACATTAAGTCTGTTTCAATGCTAATTCCTTCACCTGAAACCCGGAGAAGTGGGAACGACCACCCGACAATCCAAGCGTGCGTGGGAACGTGGAACAACCTCCGATATGTTGCATGATGGCCACGTGTCCTTCAGATGTAAATCGCCAGGGGCACCTGTGTAATAACACTGTGCCGTCCCTATCCCTATAAATACACGCCTCACCATAGTCATTATCCTTTCTTCCACTCATGCACAAACCCTAGCACCACCGCTAGCCCTCGACGACGCCGACGACGAAGTGCATAGCTGCCTCGACCTCACCGACGCCGTCGCCGTAGGTGTCCTCCGTCACCAAGTTAGGGCACGGACGATCAATCTGCTCGGCCTCCTCTCCCACTCCGTCTAGCAGTTCTTTGTGTGGTAAATAAAACTTCCTTTTTACGCCCCCCTTGATCCTATAAATTCATCACTTTCTACCACAAGCAATTTCTATTCACACGAGTTGGATCTAATTCATACTGCATCTCATAATATGCCTAGTATGTTCACTTATGCTTCACAAAGTAGTTAGATTCCTCACTTGTACTTATCCGTGGATTCGTACAAATCTGGAACCAACTCTCTATCTATGAGTGAATGTCTTTGCACTATGAGGTCAATGTCTTCTAAACTGATTTATCTTCAAAATCTTCTGAGAATGCATATGACCTCTTCCCCTTCCCTCGCACCTTAATGCTGTCACAGCTACATGTTCGTGGGAGAATCCCTTGGTTCTCATAGTCTGCATTCATTTGCAGAATTCTTACAACATCATATAAATTCTCCCGAAGCCAGTTCCTGCTTGACCAGCAAGCGAAAGCCTTTGAAACCTTTGAACGTGTTGAAGCCATTCAGTTTGAAGATCATGGCTACAGAGAAATCGGCAAGGAAGGGTGGTAGGAAGCGTCGAGGTGGAACATCAAGAGATCTGCCTGATGACCTCTCAGAGCTGTACAAGACAGATCCAGAAGAGGATTACACTCAGCGCGAGACACGAATCCAATGGATTCGACGATATTGGGCAGAACAGTGGTTCAAGTACAGGTTTGTGACCAAGGAATATGCTGAGAAGAATGCCATCAAGCGACCATGGGGAGACATCCTCTATAGAAATCTTCAACCCAGGTCCAGAGATGAAGCCATTGAACAAGGCTTCTATCCCTGCATGGTCCATGGATCACAGCCTGCGGATGCAGACCCATCGTCATTGCTATGTTGTCGTGACGACAATCTGTTCAAGCGCAACTTCCAGTTTGCCAAGAATTCGGTGAAGCAAAACAAGAAGTCATTGGGACTAGACTTCAACCCTGGTCCCTCTGCTCCCCGTGCCGATGGCACCTGCGAAGCTGAAACCAATCTTGTTGGGCCCTTCTACAACCTGGCAGGTCTCATCACTCATATCATGGTTCAAGGGACAGCCGTGGATGAGCCTGCAGATGACGCTGAATCTGATGAAGCGCCTGCACCGCCGAAGCCAAAGAAATTGAAGAAGCCTAAAGCTTCAAAGTCTGCCTCAGCACCAAAAATCTCACGTGCGAAGCCACTGGCTACTGCACCTCCTGAAGACAGTGTGCAGTTTGAAGATCTATCACGCATCTCCAAGAAGACTGAGATGAGAAAGAGTACTGATCAGGCACTAACTGCTGCTGCTATTCTGCACAACGACGCCATTGATCTGTCCAGTGATGAAGATCTTGCAGATGACGCTCTTGAGTAACTGATCAAGAGAAAGGAAGAAGCAGAGATCTTTAATGATTTGCCTCTCTTTGATGTGGCAATCATCCATGACTTCATTGATGAGTGGTTTGACACGCCCAACCTCAGCTTTGAAGATCTGCAACTTCCAATTGGCCTCAGTGTCGCCTTCACTGGCGCCATTGCTTCTGAGCTAGCTCTAGCTCAGCGCATCGTTGAACTTAAGCAAAAGATCGACTATGAGAAAGCTCAGTTCAAGAAGCACATGGCCAAGCTCAGCGTGCAAGATGTGAAAAACTTCAAGATTATGCTGCACGAGCTCAAGGAAGCCTTTCTTAAGAAGCATGAAGAAGCTCAAGGTTCTTGTGAGCACATGAAGAGCCTGGCTGACAAGTGCGTGCAAGCCTACAATGAGGCTGAGAAGCGCAAGGCTCTTGGTCGTCCTGGCATCGACCCCAGAATGGCTGCAAAGAAGAAGAAGCCCTCAACTGATCAATCTGCACCTTCAAGGCAGGAAGAACCTCGCATAGTCTTCCCAAGCAGCATGACTAGTTCGAAGCCAAAGGTCAGGTCAACTGCATCAGAACTGAAGAAGACGAGGACTGCCGAGGCTAAAGCTAGAAAAAGGAAAAATCCTGAAGCTTCTGATGTCGCTCCCTCTAAGAAGAAGCGTAAAACCAAGAAGGATCGGGCTGCTCCCATAGAGCCCCTAGTTGTTGAACCTAACTCAATGGTTCGCCCTGCATCTGAACACCATGAGCACCAACTGATTGTTCATGAGCCTGCTTCCACAGAGGCTCATGAAGCTGAAGACATTCCAGCAGTTGATCCCACCGCTGCTGAAGACATTGTTCACCATGACAATGTTGAAGATGATGTAGTTCTTCCTCAGATCGAGAACCAACTGGTATCATCGCCTGTGCTCACACACAGCGAACTCATCAACATTGGTCGTCCTGTGACGCCAATTGCTCAGGATGCATCGTGGGCTGATCACCCACAACAACAAGACACCCAAGTACTCCCCAACAACAACAAGTCACACCACCTGTTCCAGACGAAGAAAACGACTTTGAGGCCCAGCCAACTCCATCTCCACAGGCGTCGCCAGCGCTACGTAGGCTTCGCAAAGGACCAAGGCCTCAAGTCCCCCTTTTGAGCGTTCCAGAAGGAGAAGTGCCCCAATCTGTTGCACGTCAAGTGTTCCCAGAAGCCACTCCGACTGTGAATGTCTCTGTGTATGAAGCCAAAGGTGCTGAAGACAATCCGGCTGCATCAGCCGATGACACACAAGAAGAAGATCGTGTCCCTACACCCCCAATCTCTGATGAAGATGTTCCTGAAGTGAACGTATCTGTGCCCGACCCTCCAGCTCATCAAGTGGAGGTTGAGAATCCTGAGGCTGCCACCACCAACACAAATGAAGCCAATGACGTAGTCATGGCTAAAGCAAATGTGGAGCCTGCACCAGCCCATGTGCCAGAGGCCAATGAAGCCAATGATGCACCTGCAACAGATGTGCAGCCTGAAGCCTCTATTGATGCCACTGCTCCTGTTCCGCCACCAAGGCCACACACTATCGAGCAAGCATTCAACTATGGCCAACTTGTCACTGTCAAATGGCCCATTCTGACTCCTCCGCCTGGTGCTGGCCCTCAGTTTGACTATCACGTTGAGCACAGGCCTCAGGTTCAGAAGCCAATACCAAGGTTGCCCAGGTTTCCAGGCACTGCATCTGCACCCGGATCATTCAATATCAATGGCTTCAAGGCACACAACACCTTCTTTGATAGCGCCAAGAACCCCTACACCAAGGCAAGAATATCTTCTGATCGGTTCTGGAGCTATCAGCAGCGCAGTTATTACTCATGCATTCTGTACACTCAAGGCTGCATTTTCCCACATATGCGTCTTGACACTGAAGCCATAACTGGACTGCGTTGTTTGGAAGAAGCTCTGGATTGCTTCGGAGAGTCTGGTTTGCTGCAGTTCGTCACTGATAAGGAGCACTGGAATGAAGAATTGCTACTCCAATTTTATGCCACTCTTCGTATCCGTGGCTACAACAGGGATCCGAAGACTTGGGTCCTTGAGTGGATGACAGGCAATGTTCAGCATGAAGCCAAAACCTTTGATATCATTGAGCTTACTAGCCTGCCCACTCCAGGAGATCTGTATGAACCTGGTTGTCAGCTTCATAGTGCTGCTATGGAAAGCATCTTCCACAAGCCTGAGCCCAATATGAGTTAGATGCTTAGCATGATGAAGCCTTTGTCTCCAGATGCTGAATATCCTAAGGAGTTCTTTGTTGAAGACCTTGAGTATCTGCCACGTACTATCTAAACTACACTCAACTGTCACCTATCAGCCCTCTGCTCGCAATCATCAGATCTTTCTGCCTGACGTCGATATGTCAGTTGAAGCCATCTACCCAGAGCCTTCCAGGGAGCCCCTTAGTCTTCAGAATGCTGAAAAACAAAGCTTCTCTCAAAACATTGAAGGAGTTCAAGCAGTCACACATGTTTATCCTCTGGCTGGAACTACACGTGCACCTCATCATGCCCTCACTGAAGCCACTGAAAACACCATTGCCCAAAGGCCCAAGAAGTGCTCCCGTGTTCCCAATGACCGAGAGCTTCTGGTTGCCCTTCATCAGAAATAGGATAGGCATCATGACTGGCTGAAGCGCCAAATGCAAAGCCTCTTGGTGGACGTAAACAGGATTCGCAATCTTGCCACCAAGAATGCCTTTGTTGCCCATGAAACCTGTCGGCGTACATGGAAAGGGCTAACACTTATGTGCTCTGAGGATGATCTTCAAGAGGATGGCTTCTCTGAACGCTTCAAATTTGACTCAACACCTCCAAGAAGGATTGTACTCCGACGAACTCCATCTCTTGAAGACTCTGAGTTCTCCTCCTCTGCTGCAACTGTGAATGCCAGAGTGATCGATGATGAAGACGATGCTACTTCACCGCCCCCTACTTCTGCACGCATTGACACTGCCCCGAGTTCGTCTGCATCGCCTAACAACACCGACGACCCTGCTGCTTCACCTACTCCTCATGGGAAAGAGTAGGCGCTCTATGTCTTCAAACCTTTTTGGTCCTCACTGACATAAGGGGGAGAAGCATATGGGTTGATAGTCTTCAAACGGGTCTATATGGGTGGTTGGTCTATTTTTACTACTTTTGCCAAGTGCTTACAACTCTCGTTTTCGATACATTTGGTTCTTTGAGTTGTAACACTTAAACTCGATGGTCGTCTGCTACTTATTTGCTATTCTGTGATGCGGTGATAAATTCCGCATGTGCGAGGATAAATTCCGCACTTAGATCATTTTGCAGACGTCCATTTTTCATTATGCATGTCATTATATTCATTACATCATATCTTGCATAATGACTTGTCATCATAAGTTGAAGAGGATCTCCACAAGTACAACCTGCCATGTGCATTTGCATTCCAAAAGCAAATTACTTATATGCACATCTTCAGGGGGAGCCCTTGCAACTTATGAACACAATCCCCTATCCTTTACAATTTCACATATTATATTCCCCGTTGAAAACTTCAACTAGTTTGTCATCAATCACCAAAAAGGGGGAGATTGTAAGTGCACCTAGTGCCACCCCTAGTTGGTTTTGGAGTATTTACGACAAACCTAGTTGAGGGACTAATGTGTTTGTGAGAATTGCAGGATAACACAGGTAGAAGTCCCTCATTGATTTAGTTTTCCTACCAGAGATGACCCCTAAAAATGAATGAAGACATTGAAGTCAAAGGTGGTATGTGAAGACATTCACATTGAAGACTATGACAAGAGAAGACATCACATGAAGACTATGGAGCGCGAAGACTTAGTTGTTTCGTCGTTCTTTTTCTTCTTTGTTGAGTCATAGGAACCACCGTACTGTTAAGTGGGGTCCAAGTGAACCAGTCAGAATGACTGAAGTGATGCTTAACCAAAATCCTATGTCTTCGAGTGAAGACTATGACAGCAAATCTTGTCCAGAGTTGGATAAGTCAGCTTTGCTTGTAGCCCAAGTAAAGTTGCCGTGTGTGTTTGAAATCTGACCGTTGGAACACGTGTCAGTTCCTTAGTGACCAAGGGTCATTTCGGACAAATCAGGTCGGGTTGCCTAGTGGCTATAAATAGTCCACCCCCTACAACCATAAATGGTTGGCTGCTCAAAGTTAGAGTACGACTTTTGTCGTTTGAGAGCAACCCGCCTCGAAGCCTTTGAGAGAGAATTCCTTGCGAGGATAAAGCCCTAAACACCCAGAGCCAAAGAGTGTTAGGCATCACTTAAGTCTTCCCGTCTGTGTGATCTGAAGACTTATTACACTTGAGGACTGTGAATCCTCCAGCCGGTTAGGCGTCGCGTTCTGAGCATCCAAGAGTCATTGTGGATCATCGGTGAAGGTTTGGAAGTCTACCTTGAAGACTTACCAGAGTGATTGGGCGAGGAATGGGTGTCCTTAGCTCAAGGGGAATAAGGTGAAGATGAGGTCTTCTGAGAAGAATCTCAGCCTCCCTAACCAGACGTACAGTTGTCACAGCAACTGGAACTAGTCCAACAAATCATTGTCTTCAATGAGTCATTGGTTTCATCCTTCCCTTCCCCTTGCCTACTGTTGGTCCTTGTGAAGTCATTGTATGATTGCATTATCTTTTGTCTTCACTAAGTGACTACTTGTTCTGATTGGCTTCACAATATCTTCCTACCTGATCTTTACTGCCTAGTTGCTATTAGTCATTGTGCTTTCACTTCGTTGAATACTTGACTATGGTTTGCCTAGTGTAGTCTACCTTCCGCTGCATGGTAATAGGTTTATTTCTATCGTTTGTCTTCGAAACTTCCATGTCTTGAAGACTTTCATAAAAGTCTCCTATTCACCCCCCTCTAGTCGATCACTAGCACTTTCAGGTGGCCATCTTCATCATCCCGGTGCTCTCCATGATGAGGAGGGAGTAGTTCTCCCTCGGGGCTGAGGGTATGTACTAGTAGCTATCTGTTTGATCTCTCTCTCTCTCTCTCTCTCTCTCTCTCTCTCTCTCGTGTGCTTGATTTGGCACGATCTTGATGTATCACGAGCTTTTCTATTATAGTTGGATCTAATGTTTCTCCTCCCCCTCTACTCTCTTGTAATGAATTGAGTTTCCCCTTTGAAGTTATCTTATCGGATTGAGTCTTTAAAGATTTGAGAACACTTGATGTATGTCTTGCCGTGCGTATCTATGGTGACAATGGGATACCATGTGATTCACTTGATGTATGTTTTGGCGATCAACTTGCGGGTTCCGCCCATGAACCTATGCATAGGGGTTGGCACACGTTTTCATCGTGATTCTTCGGTAGAAACTTTGGGGCACTCTTTGAGGTTCTATGTGTTGGTTGAATAGATGAATCTAAGATTGTGTGATGCATATCGTATAATCATACCCACGGATACTTGAGGTGACATTGGAGTATCTAGGTGACATTAGGGTTTTGGTTGATTTGTGTCTTAAGGTGTTATTCTAGTACGAACTCTAGGGCTGTTTGTGACACCTATAGGAATAGCCCAACGGATTGATTGGAAAGAATAACTTTGAGGTGGTTTCGTACCCTACCATAATCTCTTCGTTCGTTCTACACTATTAGTGACTTTGGAGTGACTCTTTGTTGCATGTTGAGGGATACTTATGTGATCCAATTATGATATTATTGTTGAGGGAACTTGCACTAGCAAAAGTATGAACCCTAGGCCTTATTTCCATGCATTGCAATACCATTTACGCTCACTTTTATCATTAGTTACCTTGCTGTTTTTATAATTTCAGATTACAAATACCTTTATCTACTATCCATATACCACTTGTATCACAATCTCTTCGCCGAACTAGTGCACCTATATAATTTACCATTGTATTGGGTGTGTTGGGGACACAAGAGACTCTTTGTTATTTGGTTGCTGGGTTGCTTGAGAGATACCGTCTTCATCCTACACCTCTTACGGATTGATAAACCTTAGGTCATCCACTTGAGGGAAATTTGCTACTGTCCTACAAACCTCTGCACTTGGAGGCCCAACAACGTCTACAAGAAGAAGGTTGTGTAGTAGACATCAAGCTCTTTTCTGGCACCGTTGCCGGGGAGGTGAGTGCTTGAAGGTATATCTTTAGATCTTGGAATCGTGTCTTTTAGTTTCTTGTTTTATCTCTAGTCTAGTTTATAAAATAACACTATAAAAAATGGAATTGAGTTTGTCTCATACGCTTCACCTTTTTAATATCTTTCGTGAGTATGATGGAAAGGATAATTGTGCTCAAGTGCTAGAAGAAGAAATCTATAAAATGTTTGGCACTAAATCTTTGAATGATGAGCATGATTGCAATGTTGTTAGTATGAATTCTTTGAATATCCATGATACTAATGATGATTGCACTAGTTATGATGAAAATGTCTCCTATAAACATGTCAATTTTTGTGGAGTACATTGGGTTTGTAACTACACACCAAATAGGGAAGATAGATATTGCAAGAGGCATAAATACTTACAAACTAAATTGTTGCAAGAAGAGCTAGATGAATGTGCTGAAAATTTAAATTATGTTGGCCATGCTTGTGAGCTTTGTAATGAACGTGGTCATTTAATTATCCAATGCAAATTGTTTCATGATCTAATCGTGTCCAAAAATTTTGATGACTTGATTTCCCTTGCACATTATAATGAACTTAGTTTGCTTATGGGCTACGAAGAAATGAAACGTATAACTAAGGATATTCCAAAATTTGCCCTTGATAGAGTTCTTCATTTTGACCTAGAGGAAATTTATATGTATTGTGCGGTGAATTGCATTGTAAATCCTTATATTGCCAACTACATAAAGAAAAGAAAACAAATAGAAGATGAAGAGAATACTAATGAAAGGGAAGAGACTTCCCAATATCCTCATATTATTTCTTATGATGAATCAGGTAACGAGGAGGAGCCTCCTATTCAACCAATCTCATCAATAAGGAGCTCCAAAAAGAGGATTGAACCCACACATGATGTGGTGAAGAAGAAGAAAAGAAAAAGGAAGAGAAGTAAAAAGATATCTCTCCCAAATAGTACTGCTCCTATTACTATTGTGCCTCATGAAATATAATTGTGGAAGATAATGATACTTCTTATGATCTTGAAAATCTTTTTGGCACTTTCTTGGAAGAATATGATAATTGTTATACTATTGGTGCTATCCATACTATTAATGATGAGAGTGATTATGCTTATAATATGAAAAGGCCCAAGCTTGGGGATGCTATGTTTGAAGAAGATGATGTTTTTGAGAATATATTTGCTGCAATTTATGTTTGTCCCAAGCTTGGGGATGCTACGCTTAATGAAGATGATATTTTTAGTATCCCCAGTTTTGATATGCAAATTTATAATGATAACAACATGCCTCCTACTTATGATAATTATTGTGATGATACATATGCTATAAAAAGTAGTGAGGATTATATTTATAAAACTTTTCAAGATTATGGTTACCCCTTTTCTGAACATTACTCCTTTAATGTGGAAACAATTTATAGTATCCAAGTCTCTTATGATACTCCCACTATTCTGAATGAGAAGAATTTTGCTTATGTGGAGAGTAATAAAATTTCTATGCTTGTTATATTGTTGAATTCATTCATGACGCTACTGAAAAGTATTATGAGGGAGGAATATATGCTTGTAGGAATTGCAATAATATCAAGTTTCCTCTCTATGTGCTTAAAGTTTTGAAGTTATGCTTGTTTTACCTTCCTATGCAAGTTGATTCTTGTTCCCATAAGTTGTTTGCTCACAAAATCCCTATGCATAGGAAGTATGTTAGACTTAAATGTGCTAGTTATATTCTTCATGATGCTCTCTTTATGTTACAATTCTTATCTTTTATGCGAGCATCATTGAAATCATCATGCCTAGCTACGGGCGTTAAACGATAGCGCTTGTTAGGAGGCAACCCAATTTTATTTTTGTTCCTTGATTTTTGTTCCTATTTAGTAATAAATAATTCATCTAGCCTCTGTTTAGATGTGGTTTTATTGTTTTAATTAGTGTTTGTGCCAAGTAGAACCTTTGGGAAGACTTTGGGAAAGTCTTGTTGATCATGCTGTAAAAAACAGAAACTTTAGAGATCATGAGAATTGCTGCCATTTTTATTTGGAGAGTGCTATTTAGTTAATTATTTTTGCAGATTATTAATAGATAAATTCCTCAGGTCCAGAAATTTATTTGATAATTTTATGAGTTCTATAAGTATACGTTTGATCCAGATTACTATAGACTGTTCTGCTTTTGACAGATTCTGTTTTTCATGTGTTGTTTGCTTATTTTGATGAATCTATGGCTAGTAAAATAGTTTATAAACCATAGAGAAGTTGGAATACAGTAGGTTTAACACCAATATAAATAAAGAATGAGTTCATTACAGTACCTTGAAGTGGTGATTTATTTTCTTATACTAACAAAGCTTACGAGTTTTCTGTTAAGTTTTGTGTTGTGAAGTTTTCAAGTTTTGGGGAAGGATTCAATGGACTATGGAATAAGGAGTGGCAAGAGCCTAAGATTGGGGATGCCCGAGGCACCCCAAGGTAATATTCAAGGACAACCAAAAGCCTAAGCTTGGGGATGCCCCTGAAGGCATCCCCTCTTTCGTCTTCGTTCATCGGTAACTTTACTTGGAGCTATATTTTTATTCACCACATGATATGTGTTTTGCTTGTAGCATCAATTTATTTTGTTAATATTTGCTTGCTGTTATTTAGAACAATGTTTTGCATCTTTTATTTCAATAAAAGTGGCATTGGTAGCCTTTACTTTGCCTATTTTAGAAGTCCACATGTTGCTGTTTGAAAACAGAAACTTTACGCTGTTGCAATAATTCCCTAGAAAAGTCAGAATGTGATAAAATGTTGAAAACTTTTGCATATTAAGCTCTGATAAATTTACTACAGTGGAAATTTTATTTCGTAATTTTTGGAGCTAGGGAAGCATGGATGTTGCAGCATTCTTTAAAGACTATCCTGTTTAGGCAGATTGCTGTTATGTTTGCATTGTTTGCATATGTTTGCTTCTTTAATGATTCTATTTGAGGATAGGACTATTAAATATGCAGAGGCATTTAATATGCAATGTTGAATAATAATTTTAGTGATTTTCTACAGTAGAGTATGATAAGGTTTTTGCAATGGTTTATACTAACTTATCTCACGAGTCCTTGTTGCATTTTGTGTGGATGAAGCTTTTGAGATTTAGGGAGACCGTGATATGAGAGGAATTAAGGAGACACAAAAGCTCAAGCTTGGGGATGCCCAAGGCACCCCAAGATAATATTTCAAGAAGTCTCAAGCGTCTAAGCTTGGGGATGCCCCGGTTGGCATCCCACCTTTCTTCTTCAACAACTATCGGTTAGTTTCGATTGATCCTAAGTTTTTGCTTCTTCACATGATGTTTGCCATTCTTAGAATGTCATTTTGTTTTGCTTTGCTTGCTGTTTGAATAAAATACCAAGATCTGAAATTATTAAATGTTAGAGAGTCTTAGTTGCATAATTATTCGACTACTCATTGATCTTCACTTAAATCTTTCGGAGTAGTTTGTCATTTGCTCTAGTGCTTCACTTATATCTTTTAGAGCATGATGGTAGTTTTATTTTGAAGAAATAGATGAACTCTCATGCTTCACTTATATTATTTTGATAGTCTTAAATAGCATGGTAATTTGCTTAAAATCCTAATATGCTAGGTATACAAGAAGAATAATAAAATTCTCTTATGAGTGTGTTGAATACTATGAGAAGTTTGATACTTGATAATTGTTTTGAGATATGGAGATGGTGATATTAGAGTCATTCTAGTTGAGTAGTTGTGAATTTGAGAAATACTTGTGTTGAAGTTTGTGACTCCCGTAGCATGCACGTATGGTGAACCGTTATGTGATGAAGTTGGAGCATGATTTATTTATTGATTGTCTTCCTTATGAGTGGCGGTCGGGGACGAGCGATGGTCTTTTCCTACCAATCTATCCCCCTAGGAGCATGCGCGTAATACTATGCTTTGATAACTTGTAGATTTTTGCAATAAGTATATGAGTTCTTTATGACTAATGTTGAGTCCATGGATTATACGCACTCTCACCCTTCCACCATTGCTAGCCTCTCTAGTACCGCGCAACTTTCGCCGGTACCATAAACCCACCATATACCTTCCTCAAAACAGCCACCATACCTACCTATTATGGCATTTCCATAGCCATTCCAAGAAATATTGCCATGCAACTTTCCACCGTTCCGTTTATTATGACACGCTCCATCATTGTCATATTGCTAGCATGATCATGTAGTTGACATTGTATTTTTGGCAAAGCCACCGTTCATAATTCTTTCATACATGTCACTCATGCATCATTGCACATCCCGGTACACCGCCGGAGGCATTCATATAGAGTCATATCTTGTTCTAAGTATCGAGTTGTAATTCTTGAGTTGTAAGTAAATAAAAGTGTGATGATCATCATTATTAGAGCATTGTCCCAGTGAGGAAAGGATGATGGAGACTATGATTCCCCCATAAGTCAGGATGAGACTCCAGATGGAAATAAATAAATAAAAGAGGCCAAAGAAGCCCAAAAAAAGGAGAAAAGAGGCCACAAAAAAAAAAGAGAAGGCCCAAATAAAAAAATAAAAAAATGAGAGAAAATGAGAGAAGGGGCAATGCTACTATCCTTTTATCACACTTGTGCTTCAAAGTAGCACGATGATCTTCATGATAGAGAGTCTCCTATGTTGTCACTTTCTTATACTAGTGGGAATCTTTCATTATAGCTTGGCTTGTATATTCCAATGATGGGCTTCCTCAAAATGCCCTAGGTCTTCGTGAGCAAGCAAGTTGGATGCAAACCCACTTAGTTTCTTTTTGAGCTTTCATACACTTATAGCTCTAGTGCATCCGTTGCATGGCAATCCCTACTCACTCACATTGATATCTATTGATGGGCATCTCCATAGCCCGTTGATACGCCTAGTCGATGTGAGACTATCTTCTCCCTTTTTGTCTTCTCCACAACCACCATTCTATTCCACCTATAGTGCTATGTCCATGGCTCACGCTCATGTATTGCGTGAATATTGAAAAAGTTTGAGACCATTAAAAGTATGAAACAATTGCTTGGCTTGTCATCGGGGTTGTGCATGATTTAAATATTTTGTGTGGTGAAGATGGAGCATAGCCAGACTATATGATCTTGTAGGGATAGCTTTCTTTGGCTATATTATTTTGGGAATACATGATTGCTTTGTTAGTATGCTTGAAGTATTATTATTTTCATGTCAATATGAACTTTTGTCTTGAATCTGATGGATCTGAATATTCATACCACAATTAAGAAGAATCACATTGAAATTATGCCAAGTAGCACTCCGCATCAAAAATTCTGTTTTTATCATTTACCTACTCGAGGACGAACAGGAATTAAGCTTGGGGATGCTGATACGTCTCCAACGTATCTATTTTTTGATTGCTCCATGCTATATTATCTACTGTTTTGAATGTTTATGGGCTTTATTATACACTTTTATATCATTTTTGGGACTAACCTATTAACCCAGAGCCTAGTGCCAGTTTCTGTTTTTACCCTGTTTTAGGGTTTTAAAGAAAAGGAAAATCAAACGGAGTCCAATTGACCTGAAACTTCACGCAACTCATTTTTGGAAGGAAAGAAGCCCAGAAGACTTGGAGTGCACGTCGGGGGATCTGCGAGGAGGTCACGAGGCAGGGGGGCACGCCCACCCCTGGGTGCGCCCTCCACCCTCGTGAGCCCCTTGAGGGAGTCCTGGATTAGGGGGTGTCCGGATGGCCGGACTATACCTTCAGCCGGACTCCTGGACTATGAAGATACAAGATTGAAGACTTCGTCCCGTGTCCGGGAGGGACTTTCCTTGGCGTGGAAGGCAAGCTTGGCGATACGGATATGTGGATCTCCTACCATTGTAACCGACTTTGTGTAACCCTAACCCTCTCCGGTGTCTATATAAACCGGAGGGTTTTAGTCCGTAGAACAACATATAGAACAACAATCATACCATAGGCTAGCTTCTAGGGTTTAGCCTCTCCGATCTCGTGGTAGATCTACTCTTGTACTACCCATATCATCAATATTAATCAAGCAGGACGTAGGGTTTTACCTCCATCAAGAGGGCCCGAACCTGGGTAAAACTTCGTGTCCCTTGCCTCCTTTTACCATCCGGCCTAGACACACAGTTCGGGACCCCCTACCCGAGATCCGCTGGATTTGACACCGACACCCCTCGTGCCCCCCTGACGTACTTCTTCCGCCTATATATCTCCATATACCCTAAAAACATCCGTGAAAATATAGATTGGGAGTTCCACCGCCAGAAGCCTCCGTAGCCACCGAAAGCCAATCTAGACCCGTTCCGGCACCCTGCCAGAGGGGTAATCCTTCTCCGGTGGCCATCTTCATCATCCCGGTGCTCTCCATGACGAGGAGGGAGTAGTTCTCCCTCGGGGCTGAGGGTATGTACCAGTAGCTATGTGTTTAATCTCTCTCTCTCTCTCTCTCGTGTGCTTGATGTATCGCGAGCTTTGCTATTATCGTTGGATCTTATGTTTCTCCCCCCCACTCTCTTGTAATGGATTGAGTTTCCCCTTTGAAGTTATCTTATGGGATTGAGTCTTTAAAGATTTGAGAACACTTGATGTATGTCTTGCCGTGCGTATCTATGGTGACAATGGGATACCACGTGATTCACTTGATGTATGTTTTGGTGATCAACTTGCGGGTTCCGCCCATGAACCTATGCATAGGGGTTGGCACACGTTTTCGTCGTGATTCTCCGGTAGAACTTTGGGGCACTCTTTGAGGTCCTTTGTGTTGGTTGAATAGATGAATATGAGATTGTGTGATGCATATCGTATAATCATACCCACGGATACTTGAGGTGACATTGGAGTATCTAGGTGACATTAGGGTTTTGGTTGATTTGTGTCTTAAGGTGTTATTCTAGTACGAACTCTAGGGCTGTTTGCGACACCTATAGGAATAGCCCAATGGATTGATTGGAAAGAATAACTTTGAGGTGGTTTCGTACCCTACCATAATCTCTTCGTTCGTTCTCCGCTATTAGTGACTTTGGAGTGACTCTTTGTTGCATGTTGAGGATATTTATGTGATCCAATTATGATATTATTGTTGAGGAAACTTACACTAGCGAAAGTATGAACCCTAGGCCTTATTTCCACGCATTGCAATACCGTTTACGCTCACTTTTATCATTAGTTACCTTGCTGTTTTTATAATTTCAGATTACAAATACCTTTATCTACTATCCATATACCACTTGTATCACCATCTCTTCGCCGAACTAGTGCACCTATACAATTTACCATTGTATTGGGTGTGTTGGGGACACAAGAGACTCTTTGTTATTTGGTTGCAGGGTTGCTTGAGAGAGACCATCTTCATCCTACGCCTCCTACGGATTGATAAACCTTAGGTCATGTAGCGACCCGACCTCAGAAGGTCAAGTCTCTGTGCTTAAGTGTCATCCCTGGATTGGTATGCTGACACACACAGTACTCGAGGATTTATAACAGAGGTAAATCACATGTATAAAGTAACATAAATACTATTACCTCAATCCAAATAGCGGAAGTAACAACAAGGTTGTGGATTCCCATCAGCACCAACAGCAAAGTTGAGTGTAGAAATTGTAACCCTAACGTATCACTTACTCGTCGTAAGATTCCTGCAACATGAGACGTTGCAGCCACAAAGGGTCAGTACATTGAATGTACTGGCAAATTCACACCAGAGAATAATGATGAATAATAGCTATCACTACATTCATATGTGGCTGGTGGAAAACCTCTATGGTTATAATGTTTTTGCGAAAAGCCAATTTTTCCCTACTGCAAAGGAATATATTTTATTTAACTACAAAGTTGGTTGAAAATATTGAGAAGGTTCCTCCAACTCAATCCCAAAATAATAATCCTTAACCCAATCAAGTTGATTAAATAGAGTGTTGAGATCAACATGAATATCCAAAGATCAGAGACTCAAAACTGTCCATAACCGGGGACACGGCTAACCATGATTAGTTTATACACTCTGCAGAGGTTTGCGCACTTTTCCCCACAAGACTCGATCGCCTCTGTTGGATTCCTCGCACTACATGGTGTTTGAGAAACGGATGACCGATACACAGTCTTTTAGAAACATTAACTCTCTACTCCGGGCAGACCATACCAAACCTACAACCCTCTACCTGCTGATCCACCTCTTCAAGAGCTTCACGTAACTTACTCAACTATGCTAGAGCCCATAATAGCTTGTGGCTGCACACGGAAGTTTCTAGCATGAATAGTCTTATGATCCCTTTGAGCCTGGGTGGCGGTCCATAGGAAGATCACACGTGTACTCCGGGATTTCCAAAAAATAAAGGCAACACTGGGTACTCCAGGTGCCTCAATCCACCCAGATGTGTATTTAAGTTGCCACCTTAAGTTGAACCATTAATTAACAATCTCACATCTGTCATGGATTTCACTCACCCAAACCACGTCTACGAGCATAGCATAGCATCATAAGCAATTCGTATAAGTAACTCCCAAGGGTTTGAATGTAACAGGGCAATAGGTTCTACCTCATCAGCTACTTCCCAACCCACATGTTAATGACATCCTAACCATGCAATGTTTGAAGATTGGAACTAATGCATAAAAACTGGGTGATAAAGGGGTATGATCAAAGTGTGAACTTGCCTGTACTGTTGATGAAGATGATTCGCACTCAAAACTCTTGATAGTTCTACTCGTCACACTCCGTTCAATCTATCGTGAGCAAGCAATAGTAACCACACATAAGCAATCACTCAGAAGATCGGGAAGAACGAAGAAGACAGTTCAGAAAACATCAAAACCAAGCAAATAACTCTTGCAACATAAAACAATTTCTAACAGTACCAAAATTATGTGAATTTGGCCTTATCAGAAAGTTTAGGTCAAGAGATTCGATTTGCAAAAATAATCAACTAAATCGGAGTTACGAAGCTCAAGTTAATTTGAATAAAACTCAAATAACTCCAAATTTCCATATATTTTATTTTTGGAGAAAAATAATTTGAATAAAACTCAAATAACTCCAAATTGAAAATAAATTCAAAAGAACTTTGAATTTAATTCTTTGAAACTCCCAACTCATATTTCATATAATTTGAAGAAGTCATTTTATCTTCTCTCATGAAAATCATTGAGCTGCATGAAGTTTATGAATTGAAATATTTCCAAATGAAATTCAATTATTTTCAAATACCCTTTCATTTAATTTAAATGGAAGAAGTCATATCATCTTCGCTCAAGGGTTTTGCATTTGAAAAGAATTTGAATTCATGGAGATCAGAAAGCAAATATGAAAGTTTGGGAAAGGCCTTTTATTCCCTCTCATTTAACTTTCAAAAAGTTTCGAATTCACACACTTTCAGACAATCAATTAAACAATCAATAAAATCTATCTATTTATTATAACATTCCAAAATTTAGAATTTTGGGATGTTACAGGTCATCCAGTTGAGGGAAATTTGCTACTGTCCTACAAACCTCTGCATTTGGAGGCCCAACAACGTCTACAAGAAGGTTGTGTAGTAGACATCAAATCTCATTTGTCCTATTATTCTTGGTAGACCTTTCCTTAGAACGATTGGTGCAATTATTGATATGAATTAAGGAAATATTAGACTCCAATTTCCGTTAAGGAAAGGCATGAAACACTTTCCTAGGAAGAAAATTAAATAACTTATGAATCTATTATGAGAGCAACTTATGGATTTCATACCAAAGATGACAATACCTAGATCTATTCTTGTTTTTATGGCTAGCTAGGGGCGTTAAACGATAGAGCTTGTTGGGAGGCAACCCAATTTTATTTTTGTTTCTTGTTTTTTTGTTTCTGTTTAGTAATAAATAATCCATCTAGATTCTGTTTAGATGTAGTTTTATGCTTTTAATTAGTGTTTGTGCCAAGTAGAACCTTTGGGAAGACTTGGGGGAAGTCTTTGCGATCTTGCTGTAAAAAACAGAAACTTTAGCGCTCATGAGATTTGCTGCCATTTTTTTACTGGAGAGAGTGAGATTAGGTTGATTCTTTTTGCAGATGATTAATAGACAAATTCCTCACGTCCACCAATGTATTTCAGATTTTATGGAGTTACAGAAGTTTTCGAAACCTACATATTACTACAGATTGTTCTGTTTTTGACAGATTCTATTTTTCGTGTGTTGTTTGCTTATTTTGATGAATCTATGGCTAGTATCGGGGGGGTATGAACCATAGAGAAGTTGAAATACAGTAGGTTTAACACCAATATAAATAAAGAATGATTTCATTACAGTACTTTGAAGTGGTGGTTTGTTTTCTTATACTAACGGAGCTCATGAGATTTTCTGTTGAGTTTTTTGTTGTGAAGTTTTCAAGTTTTTGGTAAAGATTTGATGGATTTTGGAATAAGGAGTGGCAAGAGCCTAAGCTTGGGGATTCCTAAGGCATCCCAAGGTAAAATTCAAGGACAACCAAAAGCCTAAGCTTGGGGATGCCTCGTAAGGCATCCCCTCTTTCGTCTTCGTCTATCGGTAACTTTACGTGATGCTATATTTTTATTCACCACATGATATTTGTTTTGCTTGGAGCATCTTGTATGATTTGAGTCTTCAATTTTTAGTTTACCACAATCATCCTTGATGTACACAACTTTTGGAGAGACACACATGAATCAGAATTTATTAGAATACTCTATGTGCTTCACTTATATCTTTTAAGCTAGATAATTTTGCTCTAGTGCTTCACTTATACCTTTTTAAGAGCACGGTATTGGTTTTATTTTATAGAAATTATTGAACTCTCATGCTTCACTTATATTATTTTGAGAGTCTTTTAGAAAAGCATGGTAATTTGCTTTGGCTATAAAATTAGTCCTAATATGACAGGCATCCAAGATGGGTATAATAAAAACTTTCATAAAAAGTGCATTGAATACTATGAGAAGTTTGATACTTGATAATTGTTTTGAGATATGAAGATGGTCATATTAGAGTCATACTAGTTGAGTAGTTGTGAATTTGAGAAATACTTGTTCTAAAGTTTGTGATTCCTGTAGCATGCACGTATGGTGAACCGTTATGTGATGAAGTCGGAGCATGATTTATTTATTGATTGTCTTCCTTATGAGTGGCGGTCGGGGACGAGCGATGGTATTTTCCTACCAATCTATCCCCCTAGGAGCATGCGCGTAGTATTTTTTTGATAACTAATATATTTTTGCAATAAGTATGTGTGTTCTTTATGACTAAAGATGAGTCCATGGATTATATGCACTCTCACCCTTCCACCATTGCTAGCCTCTCTAGTACCGTGCAACTTTCGCCGGTACCATACACCCACCATATACCTTCCTCAAAACAGCCACCATACCTACCTATTATGGCATTTCCACAGCCATTCCGAGATATATTGCCATGCAACTTACCACCGTTCCGTCTGTTATGACATGTTACATCATTGTCATATTGCTTTGCATGATCATGTAGTTGACATCGTATTTGTGGCAAAGCCACCTTTATAATTCTTTCATACATGTCACTCTTGATTCATTGCATATCTCGGTACACCGCCGGAGGCATTCACATAGAGTCATATTTTTGTTCTAGCATCGAGTTGTAATTCTTGAGTTGTAAGTAAATAAAAGTGTGATGATCATCATTATTAGAGCATTGTCCTAAGTGAGGAAAGGATGATGGAGACTATGATTCCCCCACAAGTCGGGGTGAGACTCCGAACGAAATAAAGAGGCCATAAAAAGAGAGGAAAAGTCCCAAATAAAAAAATGAGAGAAAAAGAGAGAAGGGACAATGTTACTATCCTTTTTCACACTTGTGCTTCAAAGTAGCACCATGATCTTCATGATAGAGAGTCTCCTATGTTGTCACTTTCATATACTAGTGGGAATTTTACATTATAGAACTTGGCTTGTATATTCCAATGATGGGCTTCCTCGAAATGCCCTAGGTCTTCGTGAGAAAGCGAGTTGGATGCACACCCACTTAGTTTCTTTTGTTGAGCTTTCATACATTTATAGCTCTAGTGCATCCGTTGCATGGCAATCCCTACTCACTCACATTGATATCTATTGATGGGCATATCCATAGACCGTAGATATGCCTAGTTGATGTGAGACTATCTTCTCCTTTTTGTCTTCTCCACAACCACCATTCTATTCCACCTATAGTGTTATATCCATGGCTCACGCTCATGTATTGCGTGAAGATTGAAAAAGTTTGAGAACGTCAAAAGTATGAAACAATTGCTTAGCTTGTCATCGGGGTTGTGCATGATTAAATACTTTGTGTGATGAAGATAGAGCATAGCCAGACTATATGATTTTGTAGGGATAAATTTCTTTGGCCATGTTATTTTGAGGCGACATGATTGCTTTGTTAGTATGCTTGAAGTATTATTATTTTTATGTCAATATTAAACTTTTGTCTTGAATCTTTCAGATTTGAACATTCATGCCACAATAAAGAAAATTACATTGAGAATTATGCTAGGTAGCTTTCCACATAAAAAATTCTGTTTTTATCATTTACCTACCCAAGGACGAGCAAGAATTAAGCTTGGGGATGCTTGATACGTCTCCAACGTATCTATAATTTTTGATTGTTCCATGCTATTATATTATCTGTTTTGGATGTTTAATGGGCTTTAATATACCTTTTTATATTATTTTTGGGACTAACCTACTAACCAAAGGCCGAGTGCAAATTGCTGTTTTTTTGCCTATTTCAGTGTTTCGCTGAAAAGGAATACCAAACAGAATCCAAATGGAATGAAACCTTCGGGAGAGTTATTTTTGGAACAAACGCAATCCAGGAGACTTGGAGTGGACGTCAATGAAGCAACGAGGCGGCCACAAGGCAGGAGGGTGCGCCCAGGGGGGTAGGCACGCCCCCACCCTCGTGGGCTCCTTGTGGATCCGCTGACCTACTTCTTTCGCCTATATATACTCATATACCCCGAAAACATCCGAGAGCACAATTAAACCCTATTTCCACTGCCGCAACCTTCCTTACCCATGAGATCCCATCTTGGGGCCTTTTCCGGCGCTCCGCCGGAGGGGGAATCGATCACGGGGGGCTTCTACATCAACACCATAGCCTCTCCGATGATGTGTGAGTAGTTTACCATAGACCTTCGGGTCCATAGTTATTAGGTAGACGACTTCTTCTCTCTCTTTGGATCTCAATACAAATTTCTCCTCGATTCTCTTGGAAATCTATTCGATGTAATTCTTTTTGCAGTGTGTTTGTCGAGATCTGATGAATTGTGGGTTTATGATCAAGATTATCTATGAACAATATTTGATTCTTCTTTGCTTTTATGCATGATTTAATATCTTTGCAAGTCTCTTCGAATTATCAGTTTGGTTTGGCCTACTAGATTGATGTTTCTTGCAATGGGAGAAGTGCTTAGCTTTGGGTTCAATCTTGTGGTGTCCTTTCCTAGTGACAACAGGGGCAGCAAGACACATATTGTATTGTTGCCAGCGAGGATAAAAAGATGGGGTTTATATCATATTGCTTGAGTTTATCCCTATACATCATGTCATCTTGCCTAATGCGTTACTCTGTTCTTATGAACTTAATACTCTAAATGCATGTTGGATAGCGGTCAATGTGTGGAGTAATAGTAGTAGATGCAGAATCGTTTCGGTCTACTTGTCGTGGATGTGATGCCTATATACATGATCATGCCTAGATATTCTCATAACTATGCGCTTTTCTATCAATTGCTCGACAGTAATTTGTTCACCCACCGTAATACTTGTGCTATCTTGAGAGAAGCCACTAGTGAAACCTAAGGCCCCTGGGTCTATCTTCCATCATATTATTTTCCTATTTACTTGCTATTTCTATCGTTGTTTATTTTGCAATCTTTATTTTCCAATCTATACAATAAAAATACCAAAAATATTTATCTTATTATCTCTATCAGATCTCACTTTCGTAAGTGACCGTGAAGGGATTGATAACCCCTTTATCGCGTTGGTTGCAAGGTTCTTGTTTGTTTTTGCAGGTACTAGGGACTTGCGTGTTACCTCTTACTGGATTGATACCTTGGTTCTCAAAAACTGAGGGAAATACTTACGCTATTTTGCTGCATCACCCTTTCCTCTTCAGGGGAAAACTAATGCATTCTCAAGAGGTAGCAATGAAGAACGGAGATGCCCTTCCCCGGAGCCCCAAACGGGCTCCAGATCTACCCTCCCGAGGAAGAACAGGGCTTGGCAGCGGCTCCGTCTTGTGGATCGTGATAATTCTCTCTCCCTGATTTTTTTGGAAATATGTGAATTTATAGTATCAGGGGGTCGTCAGCGGGGCTACAAGGTGGGTACAACTCACCTGGGCGCACCAGGAGAGGGGGCGCGCCTTGGTGGGTTGTGCCCACCTAGGGGCCCCTCTCTACTGGGTCTTGGCTCCAGTAATTCTTATTATTGATATAAAAATCCTCGTAAAGTTTTGTTCCTTTCCGAGGACTTTTATTTCTGCACAAAAACAACACCATGGTAGTTCTACTAAAAACAGCTTCAGTCCGGGGTTAGTTTCATTCAAATCATGCAAATTAGAGTCCAAAACAAGAGGAAAAGCGTGAGAAAACGTAGGTACATTGGAGACGTATCAAATCCCCCAAGCTTAAACCTTTGCTTGTCCTCAAGCAATTCAGCTGATAAACTGAAAGTGAGAAAGAAAAACTTTTACGAACTCTTTTGCTCTTGTTTGCATAAATAAGCTTAAACAACACCCAGGTTTTCAGCCAGCATTATAACTAACCATGTCGACAATAACTCTTAAAGATTATAATGATTCATATCAATGACATAATCAGCTAGCGAGCAATAATAAGATATCTTAGACGGCAACACGCTGGCAAAACAACCATGATATAATATGATAATAATGGTATCTCGCTAGCCCTTTCTGAGGCCGCAAAACATAAATGTAGAGCACCTCCAAAGTTCAAACAGCGACTAAACATTGTAATTCATGGTAGAAAAGATCCAGTCATGATGCAACCAACATTAGCTACACACAATGCATAAATCATGACAACTATACTCTACTCAGTTTCCAGCGCTTGTTTTTTTAGAAGGTGATGACACAACATAAAAGTAAATAGAAAGTCCCTTCGCAGAGGGAAGCAGTTATTTGCAGAGGTGCCAGAGCTCAGTTTTTAAAACAGAGGTAAATGATATTTTGAGAGATGCACCCTTCTTATTCACTTCACGATCATTAGTTATCAACATCTTCCATGCTAAGGACGCTAGTGGCGGTTCCCAAGCGGTAAAAGTAAAGGTCTTGACTCCATTGGGAGTTTTTCTTTGATTATTTAAGAGATGAACTCTTTTGTATTTTGTAGTTGGGGACTAGGCATTCCTATTACCACCCATTTTCTCCTGCGATGGCGAGTGAATAAACACTCGACCTGAGAATAACCCGCTTAGCACGAAAGATATCGACCACCTCCTGTCGTTCCATGAACGATCCAGGCACACAAAACGGATAATTTTTAGAAGTTTTTAGAGGTGGCACATGCAAATTTACTTAGGACGACAGGGTAATACCGCATATAGGTAGGTATGGTGGACTCATCTGGAATAACTTTCGGTTCAAGGTTTTTGATGTACAAGCAGAATCCCCACTTAGTAGAGGTGAAGGATAGCAATTAAGATTGATAAGCAGCCAGCTAGAGAGCAACAACGATCATAACCATGCATTATGCGTAAGTAACATTGGACACTAGCATGAGTAGGATATGAACACCATGAACATAAAAATTATAGAGGCTATGTTGGTTTTTATTCAACTACATGTATGAACATGTACCAAGTCAAGCCACTTAAACATTCAGAGGAGGATACCATATCATCATACTACATCACAATCATTTTAACGCTATGTTGATATCCAAGATAAATTATTATCAACTCCCAGCTACTTATGCATGGCATGAGAAACTATAATCTCTAATTGTCATTGCAAACATGTTTAATCATAACGGACTGAATCATGGGCACTAGGTTAAACATATTTACACAGACAGGACAAGTCGAGTTCATACCAGTTTCTCTTTGCCACGGCCAGTTCATCGAATGTCGTCATTACTGCCTTTCACTTGCACGACCGAATGATATGAAAATAATAATAGTGCAAGAGTGCCATGGACTAAGCTGGAATCTGCAAAACATTTTATTCAACAGGAGAAGACAAGGTAAAATGGGCTCTTTATTAGTTAAACAATTATTCATAGGAGAGCCACTCAACATTTTCATCGTGGTCTTCTCCTTGGTACAACTCGAACAAAAAGAAAAGAAATTAAGAGAAACACACTGAAATATTTTTGGAGTTTTTGGCTTTCTTAAGCAAGCAAATAAGGGAAAAGCAAAAACGAGAAAAAATATTTACACGGGAAAACTCCCAACAAGCAAAAGAAGAACAAGGAAATCTTTTTGGATCATAACCGCTGTCATCACCGGGAGTGGGCCCGTTTGTTGTCACTCCGAGGTTGCCGGATCATAACCGTAGTAGGTGACTATAACTTGCAAGATCAGATCTAAAACATGGATATAATGATGAATTAATAAACAGTTCAGATCAGAAATCATGGCACTCGGGCCCAAAGTGACAAGAATTAAGCATGGCAAAGTCATAGCAACATCAATCTAAGAACATAGTGGATACTAGAGATCAAGCCGTAACAAAACTAACTCGATTACATGATGAGTCTCATCCAACTCCTCACCGACCAGCGAGCCTACGAAGGAATTGCTCACTTCCGGTGGGGAGCATCATGGAATTGGCGATGGAGAAGGGTTGGTGATGACGAAGAACGGAGATCCCCCTCTCCGGAGCCCTAAACGGACTCCAGATCTGCCCTCTCGAGGAAGAACATGGCTTGGCGGCAACTCCGTCTCATGGATCATGATAATTCTTTCTCCCTGATTTTTTTTCTGGAAATATGTGAATTTATAGTATCAGGGGGTCATCAGCAGGGCCACTGGGTGGGTACAACCCACCTGGGTGCGCCAGGAGAGGGGGGCGCGCCCTGGTGGGTTGTGCCCACCCAGGGGCCCCTCTCCGGTGGGTCTTGGCTCCAGTAATTCTTATTATTGATATAAAAAATCTTCGCAAAGTTTCGTTCCATTCCAAGAACTTTTACTTCTGCACAAAAACAACACCATGGTAGTTCTGCTGAAAACTGCGTCAGTCCGGGGTTACTTTCATTCAAATCATTCAAATTAGAGTCCAAAACAAGAGGAAAAGCGTGAGAAAAAGTAGATACGTTGGAGACGTATCATTGTCATTATACTTCCAATCCACCCACTTCATGTCACACACGATGGAATTTTTATCCATGAGCACAGTCTCATAGAAGTCCTGCTGTTCCTTAGTGTGAAATCTATAGTCGTCCTTCTCCCTGCAGCATAAGGGTCTCATTGTCTCCACAATCTGAGACCTGCATCCTTCCCCTCCTTCATGTTTTTCAGCCACTGGATGTGTATCATCATGATCAGGGATCTTGGGCTTCAACTTTCTGAGCACTTGGGATTCATCATCATCTTCTTCTTCTTCTTCAATTTCAGGCACTGGGTGAGGGAGTCCTGGACTAAGGGCTCCTCGGATGTCCAGCCTGTTAACTATGGGCCGGACTGATGGGCTGTGAAGATGCGGAGACCTAAGACTGCACCCGTGTCCAGATGGGGCTCTCCTTGGCGTGGAAAGCAAGCTTGGCGACCGAATATGTAGATTCCTTTCTTTGTAACCGATCTTGTGTAACCCTAGATCTCCCCGGTGTCTATATAAACTGGAGGACTTAGTCCGGAGGGGAGGATACTCATTACCATAGCCATACAAGCTAGACCTCTAGGGTTTAGCCATTATGATCTCGAGGTAGATCAACTCTTGTAATACTCGTATTCATCAATATCAATCAAGCAGGACATAGGGTATTACCTCCATAGGGAGGGCCCGAACCTGGGTAAACATCGTGTCCCCTGTCTCCTATTACCATCGACCTTAGATGCATAGTTCGGAACCCCCTACCCGAGATCCGCCAGTTTTGACACCGACATTGGTGCTTTCATTGAGAGTTCTGTTGTGCCGTCGACGAAAGGTTTGATGGCCCCTTCAATCGTCAATGGTGACGCCGTCCAAAGAGAAACCTTCCTCCCCGAACAGATCTTTGTGTTCAGCGGCTTCGCGCTGCGGGCCAACTCGTTTGGCCATCTGGAGCAGATCGATAGCTACGCCCCTGGCCATCAGGTCAGATTTGGGAGCTTGAATTATGTTGTGGACATCCATGGAGATTTGATATTCACTGGATTCGAAACCGCGACGACCGCTCCTGATCACCTTGACGGACATGACCTAAATATGTCGTTAGACCGCATCCAAGAGATAGCTCATGTGACCACTCTGGCCTTAGATCTAGAGCACGCTGCGGCACCCAAGGATTGGAGGCTCAACCCCACCGTGGAGGCCACGGATTCCCCGGTGTTGGAGCCGCACATGGACTTAAAATCACACAACATTCTTGTCACCGGAACCCCGGACTCGTCTCTGGGTGTAAGTTCCGAACCATGTGAGTCCGCGAATACCGAACTTGATCGCTTATCGATCTTCGAGTTCAGCGCCGCAGACATCTTCCAGCACTCGCCCTTGGGCGATGTACTGAACTCATTAAAGAACTTGTCCTTGGCGGGGGACTCCCAGCCGAACTATGTATGGTTCGAACTAGAGGCTGGTGAGGGGGAATTTTTCTTCCCACGTGCCACCCACTTCATAGCCACTATCGAGGATTTAATCAACATGCTTGACCACGGCTCCGAAGACATCGTCAGTACAGACGACAATGCCGACAAGGAGCAATGCCAAAACCCGCCATTCAATGGACGACGGACGGCCACTTCTTTCTATGACGTATACATGGTGGACACGCTTGAAAAAACTAACAACAATGACAAAGAGGATCCAATTGAGGATAAACCTCCTGAGAGACAGCCCAAGTACCAGCCTCCTCGAAGCCGCTCTAAGTCACGTCGTTCCAAAAACTGGAGTATGGGCACCGGAAAAAATAATACTCCGAACGATGCCGAAAATAATGAAGACCCCGTCAAGGTAACCTACGAACAGGGGGAACGGGAAAATGGGCAAGTTAGCACTGATGAACAGGCCATACACGGAGACTCGGAGGACAGTAATTATATTCCGCTCTCCGAGGAAGAGGAGAGCCTCGGCAACGAGGATTTCATCGTGCCTGAGGAACCTCTCGAGCAGGAGCGCTTCAAACGCCGGCTAATAGCCACCGCACGGAGCCTGAAAAAGAAACAACTGGAGCTTCAAGTGGACCAAGATCTGCTCAATGATAGATGGACCGAAGTCCTGGCCGCCGAAGAATACGGCCTTAGTGGCCCAGCCAAAATCTACCCGAAGTGTAGATTGCTACCTCAGTTCGATGACGAGGCGCTGGAGCCCGTACCATCATCGCACAATGCGGCAGGTCGACCACAACTCGGTCCGGATAAAGCGGTAACTCAAGCCAAACACAAGACCGCCCCACCTTGCCGTAAAGGCATGAATACAATAGCTCGGGGCTGTACATATGACCTTCGACAGGACTTGGACAGTAGAGCAGGACACACAAGATCGATCTACGGATCGTGAGGACGTGCCTCTACACGCGATGACGACTACCTATTCAGATGCGACAAACCTAGCCACGCCCCGGCCGAAAACCGCAAATGGACTCCATCGAAGGTACATCGCAGTGTGGCCCAACATAGAGGCGCCGCACACCCTCTTTGCTTCACAGACAAAGTAATGGAGCATGAATTCCCAGACGGGTTCAAACCCATGAACATCGAATCATACGACAGAACAACGGATCCTGCGGTATGGATCAAGGACTTCCTCCTCCATATCCATAGGGCCCGCGGAGATGACCTTCATGCCATCAAATACCTACCACTAAAACTCAAAGGACCAGCTCGGTACTAGTTAAATAGTCTACCAGAAAATTCTATTGGCAGCTGGGAAGACTTGGAAGACGCGTTTTGCGACAACTTCCAAGGAACATATGTTTGGCCACCGGACGCCGATGACTTAAGTCACATTGTCCAGCAGCCCGGGGAGTCAGCCAGGAAACTCTGGACCAGGTTCTTAGTTAAAAAGAATCAAATCATCGACTGTCCGGACGCGGAAGCCCTTGCGGCCTTCAAACACAACGTTCGAGATGAATGGCTTGCACGCCACCTCGGTTAAGAAGGACCTAAATCCATGACAGTCCTTACCGCTCTAATGACCCACTTTTGCGCAGGAGAAGACAGCTGGCTCGCTCGTAGAAGCAACAACGCCAGTGACTCGGGCACTTCTGAAATCCGGGACGGCAATGGCAGACCACGACGAAGCAAACACAACAGCCGCAATGATAATGAAAGATCACACGACACAGCGGTCAACGCCGGATTCAGCAATCCCAAACCCGGTCAATAGAAAAAGCCATTCGAGGCGAATAGAGACGAACCATCCAACCTAGACAGGATATTGGACCGACCCTGCCAGATTCACGGCCACCCCGATAAACCAGCTAATCATACCAACATAAGTTGTTGGGTCTTCAAGCTGGCCGGCAAGCTCAACGCCGAACACAAGGGGAGGAGGCCGCCAGGCAATAGGGACAACGGAGAGGTTCACCAACCAAATACCGGGGGTTAGAAGCAATTTCCCCCCGAGGATCGATCAATCCCGGTGCGGAAATAGCAGTTCGGCTTCTGCCGCCTGCTACCTCTTGAGCACTGCATTGGATTTCCCCGAAGAGGAAGGGATGATGTAGCAAAGTAGCGTAAGTATTTCCCTCAGTTTTTGAGAACCAAGGTATCAATCCAATAGGAGGCTACACTTGAGTCCCTCGTACCTACACAAAAACAATAGCTCAACGCAACCAACCCGCTTAGGGGTTGTCAATCCCTTCACGGTCACTTACGAAAGTGAGATCTGATAGAGATGATAAATAATATTTTTGGTATTTTTGGTATAGAGATGCAAAGTAAATAAAGTAAAAGCAAAGTAAAAGCAAAGCAATAATAAAGTAATGGAGATTGATATGATGAGAAAGAGACCCGGGGGCCATAGGTTTCACTAGTGGCTTCTCTCAAGAGCATAAGTATTCTACGGTGGGTGAACAAATTACTCTTGAGCAATTGACAGAATTGAGCATAGTTATGAGAATATCTAGGTATGATCATGTATATAGGCATCACGTCCGAGACAGGTAGACCAAAACGATTCTGCATATACTACTATTACTCCACTCATCGACCGCTATCCAGCATGCATCTAGAGTATTAAGTTAAAAATAGAGTAACGCCTTAAGCAAGATGACATGATGTAGAGGGATAGTTTCATGCAATATGATAAAAACTCCATCTTGTTATCCTCGATGGCAACAATACAATACGTGCCTTGCTGCCCCTTCTGTCACTGGGAAAGGACACCGCAAGATTGAACCCAAAGCTAAGCACTTCTCCCATGGCAAGAACAACCAATCTAGTAGGCCAAACCAAACTGATAATTCGAAGAGACTTGCAAAGATAACCAATCATACATAAAAAAATTCAGAGAAGATTCAAATATTATTCATAGATAGACTTGATCATAAACCCACAATTCATCAGTCTCAACAAACACACCACAAAAAGAAGATTACATCGAATAGATCTCCACGAGAGAGGGGGAGAACATTGTATTGAGATCCAAAAAGAGAGAAGAAGCCATCTAGCTACTAGCTATGGACCCGTAGGTCTGAAGTAAACTACTCACACTTCATCGGAGGGGCTTGTATGATGATGTAGAAGCCCTCCATGATCGATGCCTCCTCCGGCGGAGCTCCGGAACAGGCCCCAAGATGGGATCTCGTGGATATAGAAAGTTGCGGCGGTGGAATTAGGTTTTTGGCTCCGTCCCCGATCGTTTGGGGGTACATGGATATATATAGGAGGAAGAAGTACATCGGTGGAGCTTTCAGGGGCCCATGAGGCACGGGGCGCGCCCTAGGGGGGGGGCGCCCCTACCCTCGTGAGCACCTCGTGGCTTTCCTGACAGAGGGTCCAAGTCTCCTGGATCTTATGTGATGAAAAAATCACGTTTCCGAAGGTTTCATTCCGTTTGGACTCCGTTTGATATTCCTTTTCTTCGAAACCCTAAAATAGGCAAAAACAGCAATCCTAGGATGGGCCTCCGGTTAATAGGTTAGTCCCAAAAATAATATAAAAGTGGAAAATTAAGCCAAATAATTTCTAAAACAGTAGATAATATAGCATGGAGCAATCAAAAATTATAGATACGTTGGAGACGTATCATCGCCCACCCCATATACCTGCAAAATTTGTACCGTGCATACATCACTATGCACTTAAGATATCATGGGCATTGGCAGAAGCACAATACAGACAAACTGGCAAGCATTCCCGTAACATTTTTTTATCTACTTTCCTTTTCCTTTCTTTATTATCTCTTAAAAATAGGTGACGCAAAGGACAAACATCTAAACTAACTCTATCGGAGTTTGGATCCGTACACTCACCTATGGGGCTACTTCCGTCAAGGATTCCCCTCACCGAGGACAGGCAGCACAGACGTGCGACAGGAGGTCCAAATTAACTTTTTGTAGACCGCACTCTTTATTTCGAGCCTGTAATATGCCTTTTTCCTCCGCCTTCGACCCCGGGCATGTCAAATAGCCAGGGTTGTGGTCTTTCATATATAAAGTAATCACCGACATACCACTCAGGTCCCAGTAAACATAATCCACATTAATCATTCGTTTCTTTTTCACAAATGAATCTGGCCCCTATAGCTGTTTCACAGCCATACCTCGGCACAACCTGCCAGGGGATCGGTATGGGAACAATGAGTTGCCAACAAAGTCCGAACATCTTTATAAGTATACTTCGGCGTCGCGAGTTTGTCCTTATATGCATCAGCTCCGAATCATGTCTTGGGTCAATGGTTGGGTTGCCCGGCTCCTGTGCTTGCTACCTTACGTTCCACTCTATCGGCTAGGGTAGTAAAGGGAGAACTACTGCGATTGTGCTTCCGGTTCATCTGGTCAAGCACCTCAGTAGAGAAAGCCGAAAACCGACTTTCATGATGCTGCGAGAGCTGGTCAACCACTCGATGACTTATCGGAATCTGTCGTGATTCCCTCCGTGTAACACGAAGGACCTTTTTTTCTTCAGGTCATATGTAACGCACCATATTGGAATAAGCCGTACACATACCAGGGGCTATATTGTAGTCCCGCCTATAAAACTCCTATGGCTAAGTGAAAGTGTTAACACCCTATAGTCTGATTGCCTGGTTCGCCGCATTATCACCTCCTTCATGGACCAAGACGTTGGGTCAAGAGTGATCAAATGCTTTTCCGAACAGCCCCGTACTTCCTACGAGGGGGCTGAAGCCGACGACTGGAAAACTTCCAGATTATATTAGAACAGCTGGACAGGAGGAACACAAGCTTTCAAGCAAAATATAAAAATAGATTTACTATAAAATTGTTTTTTAAATTCTCATACACCTCACTCGAACATTATGTCTTTCGAGCATTGACCCTCTATCAAGCGGGTGGCCTCTAAGACGTCTTCAAAATAATGCTCCGGTGCGTGATAGTCCTTGCCCTTGGGTGGACTCTTCGCCGCAACATCGATGGCCTTCACCTTCCCCCAGAATGTCTTGACACAGGCAAAGGCCATCCGTGCACCCTCAATGCACGCCGACCGCTTGACAACGCCGATACATGACACCACATCAACAAGCTGCTACACCAAGCCAAAGTAGCTATTCGAAACAGGCTCAGTCGACCACAGCCGTATTATGACGTTCTTCATGGTAGCGCTGAATATCCTATGAAGCTCGGCCCATTGGGACATCTGTTCATTCAGCAATAGGGGGTGCTTTGACGCGCCAAATTGTGACCAGAAAAGCTTCTCCGTTGCATACCCCTCTCGCGCTTGGTAAAACTGCGCCGCATCGGATGAATTCTTCGGCAAGTCTAAAAACTCGTCCGGAGAACTCCACACTTGGTTAAGCTGAGCATAGTTCGGATTGCCGAACTAAGCCAACAACAAAAAGGGCTTACCAGCCGCAATCTCCCCAGCTTGCCGGATGTCCTCACGGGCTGCTCTGGATTCAGACCGCGCTTCTCTCGCCTCTCGTAAGGCCTATTCAAGTTCATCCATTTTGGCTTTATTCTCCTTCTCAAGAAGTTCATAGCGGCTAGCAGCATTTTTTAGTTCAAGCGCCATTGTGGATATCTTCTCCTCGTCTTGGCACCGAGCAGCTTGTTCGGCTTTTAACTCGGCCGATGCCCTTTTGGCAGCCGCATTACTAAACCGGGCCTGTGATACGTCTCCAATGTATCTATAATTTTTGATTGCTCCATGCTATATTATCTACTATTTTGGATGTTTATGGGCTTTATTATACACTTTTATATCATTTTTGGGACTAAACTATTAACCTAGAGCCCAGTGCCAGTTTCTGTTTTTACCTTGTTTTAGGGTTTCGAAGAAAAGGAAAACCAAACGGAGTCCAATTGACCTGAAACTTCACGGAACCCATTTTTGTAAGGAAAGAAGCCCAGAAGACTTGAAGTGCATGTAAGGGAAGCTTCGAGGAGGCCATGTGTAACGCCCCGAGACCGATCTGCCAGGTGTCCTCCAGTTATTCGCTATTGTTGCCTTGTCATTGCTTGCGTGTCATGCATCTCATATCATGTCATCATGTGCATTTCATTTGCATACATGTTCGTCTCATGCATCCGAGCATTTTCCCTGTTGTCCGTTTTGCAATCCGGTGCTCCTATGTCACCCGGTGTCCCTTTCTACCTCTTTTCGTGTGCGGGTGTTAAACGTTTCCGAGTTGGACCAAGACCTATCATGTGGCCTTGGTTTACTACCGGTAGACCACCTGTCAAGTTTCGTGCCATTTGAACTTCGTTTGATACTCCAACGGTTAACCGAGGGACCGAAAAGGCCTCGTGTGTATTGCAGCCCAACACCCCTCCAAAGTGGCCCAAAATCCACCTAAACCCCCTCCATCATCTCGGTTGTTTGATCACGATCGCGTGGCCGAAAACCGCACCTCATTTGGGCTCTCCTAGCTCCCTCTACCTATAAATATGCCCTCCCCGTCCATTTTCGCGGACGAAACCCTAATTTTTCCCTCTCCTCGCACTGCCGGACGAACTCCGGAAGGCCGGACACGTCCGACCTGCACAGCGCCGCCGCCCGCAGCCATCCAGGGCACGCCACGTGGCACCCCGGCGTCCGCCGCCGCCGCGGCCCGCTAGGCCCATCATGGGCCCGCGCGAGCCCGGTTCCGCCCGCCACCGCCGAGAGCGCCACCGCCCGCGCCCGGCTCGCCGGAGTGCTCCGCCCGCCGTGCGCCCCCCGAGCGCTCGCTCCTCCGCGCGCCTGCCGCCGATCCCTGCTGCCGCGACGCTCGCCGGCGCCGCATGTCTCCACGCGCCGCCTCGCCGGCTCGGCTCCCCACGCCCGCCGCCGGTTGCCGCCATGCCCTTCGCGCCGCTGCCCGCATCTGGCGCCGCCTCTCCGCCGGTCGCCTCGCGCTGCCTCCCAGAGCGCGCCGCCGCCGTCAACCCTCGCCGGAGGCCCGCCGCCCGCGCCCTCGTCACCGGCCATCGCCGAAAACATGCCCTTCTTGCCGAAGTCCTCCCCCCTCGCCGGATCCGGGGAAGGTGGATGAGATCCACCAACCCCGGGAACCAAATGCCGCCCCGAGCCCCGGATCCCTCTGTCCCGGGTCCTCCCCGTCCCTTTTCCCGCGAGGTGATATGGCTAAGTCCCAGATCTGCATATTTTTCTTGTCCTGTTCATCCCATCATAACTCCGTACCCGTTGCTCCGATTCATGTGTGTAGCTTATCAAAATGTTCGTCTCGCCGAGTACATCATTTCATCTCATTGCATCATTTTCATTTGAGCTCATCTTGATGCCTGAAATGCTGTTGGAAGAGGGCTATGTGAGGAATTTGTCCGATCTGTTTCAGCAAATGGCATTTTGTCATTTTTGCCATGACTAATTTGTGCATGCTATGATCCTGAGCTCTACATGTGTTTTGTTATATGCCATGTTATCTTTACAGAGGTGTATGCCATGTATTTTTGTGATCTTTGTGGTGACTAGCACAAGCATGCAAAGTAGAGTAATCGGTAATGCTGATTTCAGGGACTTAGAATTTCACTAAGTCCTTGTCCTGTATTTATTTTTATGCCATATGTTCATGTTGTTTCCTAGTGATCCATGCCTCTTTTGAGGATGATCAGTAAGGATGTTTTATTAATATTGTTGTGATCTATCCATCCATGTCTTTGTTTGCATTTATGGAGCACCCTACCTTGAGTGAATCAAGCTCTACTTTTGCTATAAAATGATCCTGGCAGATTGTTGACATGTTTAGCGATTTTGCCGAGGATGTTGATGTTGATCCGTGCATGCTATGTTGTTGTTCTTGCCATGTCTAGCTTCTATGCCATGTCTTCTTGATGGATGTATGCTTAGTTTGTCATGACATGCTCTGTAGTGAGTGCATCGAGCTCGTAAACATGCCTACTCGTTAATCTATTTTGCATGCTCCAGTTTTTCACTAAGTCTGAATCTATTTATGTTTTTGCCATGTTCACATGCTTGCAATTGTATTTTCTGATCCCTTTTGGCTCAAGGTTACTAAGGGACTTTTGTTAAGTGCTTTGAGTAGCTTCATGCCATGCCTTTATTTGCCATGTTAAGTTCCTGTATCTTGTAGTTTTCATGCTCTAAAGATTGCTTCCTGATGATAAATTCCAGACTTGTGTTAAAGTCTGTAACCTGTTATCGTTTGCAATTTTTCCATGCTTGTTTGAGTCTGTTAATGAGTGATTTAGCCGTTGCTCAGTGTTCATCTTTTGTCAAGCATCTTGAGTGGATCCTTTCCATGTATTTTGTTTCCATGTTTGAGTGTTGTAGCATATTTAACTTGATGCATTTAGATGGCTACTTGCTGTTTATCGCACACCGGTGCCATATTTGTTTTGCTTGCCATTTCCAAACCGTGCATCTGATTCCGGTGATCTTTATATCGATTTCAACCGAAATCAACCCCCCTTTCCAGTGGCACTCTTGGAATTCCAAGTTGAGTCCAGGTTCAACCATTCCTTTCCAAATCATGCATATGCATCACATACTGCATCCCACATATCATACCATGTTCATGTGTTGTTTGTTTACTATGTTGTGTGCTTCTTTCCGGTGTTGCTTATTTGGGTTGGTTCCGATAATGTCGCGTTTGTGAGGAACCGTTCGACTATGTCCGTTTGTCTTCTTCATGGACTCGTTCTTCTTCCTTGCGGGATCTCAGGCAAGATGACCATACCCTCAAAATCACTTCTATCTTTGCTTGCTAGATGCTTGCTCTTTTGCCATGCCTATGCTGCGATACCTACCACTTGCTTATCATGCCTCCCATATTGTTGAACCAAGCCTTTAACCCACCTTGTCCTAGCAAACCGTTGTTTGGCTATGTTACCGCTTTACTCAGCCCCTCTTATAGCATTGTCAGTTGCAGGTGAAGATTGGAGCTTGTTCCATGTTTGGAACATGGATTTTTGTTGGGATATCACAATATCTCTTATTTAATTAATGCATCTATATACTTGGTAAAGGGTGGAAGGCTCGGCTTTATGCCTGGTGTTTTGTTCCACTCTTGCCGCCTAGTTTCTGTCATATCGGTGTTATGTTCCCGGATTTTACGTTCCTCACGCGGTTGGGTTATAATGGGAACCCCTTGACAGTTCGCCTTGAATAAAACCCCTCCAGCAATGCCCAACATTGGTTTTACCATTCGCCACCTAGCCTTTTCTTTTCCCTTGAGTTGGCCGGCTCAAGGGTCATCTGTATTTTAACCCCCCTGGGCCAGTGCTCCTCTGAGTGTTGGTCCGACCGAGTAGACTGCGGGGCCACCTCAGGGCAACCTGAGGGTTGGTTTTACTCGTAGGATGTCTCATCTGAGTGTGCCCTGAGAATGAGATATGTGCAGCTCCTATCGGGATTTGTCGGCACATTCGGGCGGTGTTGCTGGACTTGTTTTACCATTGTCAAGGATGTCTTGTAACCGGGATGCCGAGCCTGATCGGATTGTCTTGGGAGAAGGAATATCATTCGTTGACTGTGAGAGCTTGTGATGGGCTAAGTTGGGACACCCCTGTAGGGATTTGAACTTTCGAAAGCAGTGCCCGCGGTTATGGGCAGATTGGAATTTGTTAATGTCCGGTTGTAGAAAACCTGAAGTTGATCTTAATTAAAATACATCAACCGCGTGTGTAACCGTGATGGTCTCTTCTCGGCGGAGTCCGGGAAGTGAACACGGTGTTGGAGTTATGTTTGACATAGGTTGTTATAGGATCACTTCTTGATCATAGTTTGCCGCTCGTGCCTTTGCCTTCTCTTCTCGCTCTCTTTTGCGAATATGTTAGCCACCATATATGCTAGTCACTTGCTGCAGCTCCACCTCATACCTTTACCTTACACATAAGCTTAAATAGTCTTGATCGTGAGGGTGTGGGATTGCTGAGTCCCCGTGACTCACATATACTTCCAAAACCAGCTTGCAGGTGCCGATTAGACCGTGCAATTGACGCAACCGAGCTCAAGGAGGAGTTCGTTGAAGATCTTGTCCTTTGTGTTGTTTCGTTCTAGTTGATCAGTAGTGGAGCCCAGTTGGGGTTGATCGGGGATCAGTGTAGCATTTTTGGGGTAGTCTTCTTTTCATTTTGGTTCCGTAGTTGGACCTTGTTTGTATCTGGATGATGTAATGCTTTATTCATGTATTTGTGTGAAGTGGCGATTGTAAGCCAACTATGTATCTTTTCCCTTATTGTATTACATGGGTTGTTTGCGAAGATTACCTCACTTGCGACATTGCTTTCAATGCGGTTATGTCTCTAAGTCGTGCTTCGACACGTGGGAGATATAGCCGCATCGAGGGCGTTACACCACGAGGTAGGGGGCGCGCCCACCCCCTGGGAGCACCCTAAACACTCGTGGGCCCCTCGTGGCTCCCCTGACGTATCTCTTTCACCCATATATACCCACGTACCCTAAAACTATCGAGAAACACAATAGATCGGGAGTTCCGCCGCCAGAAGCCTCCGTAGCCACCGAAAGCCAATCTAGACCCATTCCGGCACCCTGCCGGAGGGGGAATCCCTCTCCGGTGGCCATCTTCATCATCCCGGCGCTCTCCATGATGAGGAGGGAGTAGTTCTCCCTCGGGGCTGCGGGTATGTACCAGTAGCTATGTGTTTGATCTCTCTCTCTCTCTCTCTCTCTCTCTCTCGTGTTCTTGATTTGGCACGATCTTGATGTATCGCGAGCTTTGCTATTATAGTTGGATCTTATGTTTCTCCTCCCCCTCTACTCTCTTGTAATGAATTGAGTTTCCCCTTTGAAGTTATCTTATCAGATTGACTCTTTAAAGATTTGAGAACACTTGATGTATGTCTTGCCGTGCGTACCTGTGGTGACAATGGGATACCACGTGATTCACTTGATGTATGTTTTGGTGATCAACTTGCGGGTTCCGGCCATGAACCTATGCATAGGGGTTGGCACACGTTTTCGTCGTGATTCTCTGGTAGAACTTTGGGGCACTCTTTGAGGTCCTTTTTGTTGGTTGAATAGATGAATCTGAGATTGTGTGATGCATATCATATAATCATACCCACGGATACTTGAGGTGACATTGGAGTATCTAGGTGACATTAGGGTTTTGGTTGATTTGTATCTTAAGGTGTTATTCTAGTACGAACTCTAGGGCAGTTTGTGACACTTATAGGAATAGCCCAACGGATTGATTGGAAAGAATAACTTTGAGGTGGTTTCGTACCCTACCATAATCTCTTCGTTTGTTCTCCGCTATTAGTGACTTTGGAGTGACTCTTTGTTGCATGTTGAGGGATAGTTATGTGATCCAATTATGTTAGTATTGTTGAGGGAACTTGCACTAGCGAAAGTATGAACCCTAGGCCTTGTTTCAACGCATTGCAATACTATTTACGCTCACTTTTATCATTAGTTACCTTGTTATTTTTATATTTTCAGATTACAAATACCCATATCTACTATCCATATACCACTTGTATCACCATCTCTTCGCCTAACTAGTGCACCTATACAATTTACCATTGTATTGGGTGTGTTGGGGACACAAGAGACTCTTTGTTATTTGGTTGCAGGGTTGCTTGAGAGAGACCATCTTCATCCTACGCCTCCTACGGATTGATAAACCTTAGGTCATCCACTTGAGGGAAATTTGCTACTGTCATACAAACCTCTGCACTTGGAGGCCCAACAACGTCTACAAGAAGAAGGTTGTGTAGTAGACATCAAGCTCTTTTTTGGCGCCGTTGCTGGGGAGGTGAGTGCTTGAAGGTATATCTTTAGATCTTGCAATCGAATCTTTTTGTTTCTTGTTTTAGCACTAGTTTAGTTTATAAAAGAAAACTACAAAAAATATGGAATTGAGTTTGTCTCATATGCTTCATCTTTTTAATATCTTTCGTATGTATGATGGAAATGAAAATTGTGCCAAAGTGTTAGAAGAAGAATGCATTAAAATGCTTGGCATAAAATATGTGAATGATGAGCATGATTGCAATGTTGTTTGTACGAATTCTTTGAATATCCATGATACTAATGATGATTGCACTAGTTATGATGAAAATGTCTCCTATAAACATGTCAATTTTTGTGGAGTGCATTGGGTTTATAAGTACACACCAAAAAGGGAAGATAGATATTGCAAGAAGCATAAGTACTTAGAAACTAAATTGTTGCAAGAAATACTAGATGATTGTGCTGAAAATTTAAATTTTCTTGGCCGTACTTGTGGACTTTGCAATGAACAAGGTCATTTAGCTATCCGATGCAAATTGTTCCATGATCTAATCATGTCCAAAAATTGTGATGACTTGATTTCCCTTGCACATTATAATGAACTTAGTTTGCTTATGGGTTATGGAGAAATGAAACGTTTAACTAATCATCTTCCAGAATTTGCCCGTTACAAACTTCTTGGCTTTGATCTAGAGGAAATTTATATGTATTGTGCGGTGAATTGCATTGAAAATCCTTATATTGCCAATTACATAAAGAAAACAAAACAAATAGAAGATGAAGAGAATACTAATGAAAGGGAACAGACTTCCCAATATCCTCCTATTATTTCTTATGATGAATCAGGTAACGAGGAGGAGCTTCCTATTCAACCAATCTCATTAATAAGGAGCTCCAAAAAGAGGATTGAACCCACACATGATGTGGCGAAGAGGAAGAAAAGAAAAAGGAAGAGAGGTAAAAAGATATATCTCCCAAATAATGCTGCTCCTATTACTATTGTGCCTCATGAAAATATAATTGTGGAAGATAATGATACTTCTTATGATCTTGGAAATCTTCTTGGCACTTGCTTGGAAGAATATGATAATTTCTATACCATTGGTGCTATCTATACTATTAATGATGAAAGTGATTATGCTTATGACATGAAAAAGCCCAAGCTTGGGGATGCTATGTTTGATGAAGATGATGTTTTTGAGAATATATTTGCTGCAATTAATGTTTATCCCAAGCTTGGGGATGCTATGTTTAATGAAGATGATATTTTTAGTCTCCCAAGTTTTGATATGCAAATTTATAATGACGATAGCATGCCTCCTACCTATGATGATTATTGTGATGATACTTATGCTATAAAAAGTAGTGATTATATTTATAAAAATTGTCATGATTATGAATACCCCTTCTTTGAACATTACTCTTTTAATGTGGAAACAATTTATAGTAGTCAAGTCTCTTATGATACTCCCACTATCCCGAATGAGAAGAATTTTGCTTATGTGGAGAGTAATAAAATTTCTTGCTTGTAGATCATGAAAAGAATGCTTTAGGTGCTGGTTATATTTTTGAATTCATTCATGATGCTACTGAAAATTATTATGAGGGAGGAATATATGCTTGTAGTAATTGCAATAATATCAAGTTTCCTCTCTATGTGCTTAAAGTTTCGAAGTTATGCTTGTTTTACCTTCCTATGCAAGTTAATTCTTGTTCCCACAGGTTGTTTGCTCACAAAATCCCTATGCATAGGAAGTGGGTTATACTTAAATGTGCTAGTCATATTCTTCATGATGCTCTCTTTATGTTTCAATTCTTATCTTTTATGTGAGCATCATTGAAATCATCATGCCTAGCTAGGGGCGTTAAACGATAGCGCTTGTTGGGAGGCAACCCAATACTATTCTTGTTCTTTACTTTTTGTTACTGTTCAGTAATAAATAATTCATATAGCCTCTGTTTAGATGTAGTTTTATGCTTTTAATTAGTGTTTGTGCCAAGTAGAACCTTTGGGAAGACATGGGGAAAGTCTTGTTGATCATGCTGTCAAAAACAAAAACTTTAGCGCTCACGAGAATTGCTGCAATTTTTTTATTGGATAGCGATATTTAGTTAATTATTCTTGAAGATGATTAATAGATAAATTCCTCACGTCCAGCAATTTATTTTAGAATTTTTGGGGTTCCAAAAGTTTCGTTAGTTACAGATTACTACAGACTGTTCTGTTTTTGACAGATTCTGTTTTTCGTGTGTTGTTTGCTTATTTTGATGAATCTATGGCTAGTAAAATAGTTTATAAACCATAGAGAAGTTGGAATACAGTAGGTTTAACACCAATATAAATAAAGAATCAGTTAATTACAGTAAATTGAAGTGGTCTTTTGTTTTCTTTCGCTAACGGAGCTTACGAGTTTTCTACTTTAAGTTTTGTGTTGTGAAGTTTTAAAGTTTTGGGTAAAGATTCGATGGACTATGGAATAAGGAGTGGCAAGGTCCTAAGCTTGGTGATGCCCAAGGCACCCCAAGGTAATATTCAAGGACAACCAAAAGCCTAAGCTTGGGGATGCCCCGGAAGGCATCCCCTCTTTCGTCTTCGTTCATCGGTAACTTTACTTGAAGCTATATTTTTATTCGCCACATGATATGTGTTTTGCTTGGAGCGTCATTTTATTTTATTTTGTTTTGCTTGCTGTTTGAATAAAATACCAAGATCTGAAATAGTTAAATGTTAGAGAGTCTTCACATAGTTGCATAATTATTCGACTACTCATTGATCTTCACTTATATCTTTCGGAGTAGTTTGTCATTTGCTCTAGTGCTTCACTTATATCTTTTAGAGCATGGTGGTAGTTTTATTTTGAAGAAATAGATGAACTCTCATGCTTCACTTAGATTATTTTGAGAGTCTTAAATAGCATGGTAATTTGCTTAAAATCCTAATATGCTAGGTATTCAAGATTAGTAAAATTTTCTTATGAGTGTTTTGAATACTAAGAGAAGTTTGATGCTTGATGATTGTTTTGAGATATGGAGGTAATAATATCAAAGTCGTGCTAGTTGAGTAGTTGTGAAATTGAGAAATGCTTGTGTTGAAGTTTGCAAGTCCCGTAGCATGCACGTATGGTAAAGGTTATGTAACAAATTTGAAACATGAGGTGTTCTTTGATTGTCCTCCTTATGAGTGGCGGTCGGGGACGAGCGATGGTCTTTTCCTACCAATCTATCCCCCTAGGAGCATGCGCGTAGTGCCGTGGTTTTTGATGACTTGTAGATTTTTGCAATAAGTATATGAGTTCTTTATGACTACTATTGAGTCCATGGATTATACACACTCTCACCCTTCCATCCTTGCTAGCCTCTTCGGTACCGTGCATTGCCCTTTCTCACATTGAGAGTTGGCGCAAACTTCGCCGGTGCATCCAAACCACGTGATACGATACGCTCTTTTACACATAAACCTCCTTATATCTTCCTCAAAACAGCCACCATACCTACCTATTATGGCATTTCCATAGCCATTCCGAGATATATTGCCATGCAACTTTCCACCATTCCGTTCACCATGACACATTCATCATTGTCATATTGCTTAGCATGATCATGTAGTTGACATAGTATTTGTGGCAAATCCACCATTCATAATTCTTTCATACATGTCACTCTTGGTCCATTGCATATCCCGGTACACCACCGGAGGCATTCATATAGAGTCATCTTTGTTCTAGTATCGAGTTGTAACCATTGAGTTGTAAATAAATAGAAGTGTGATGATCATCATTTTCTAGAGCATTTTCCCAAGTGAGGAATATAAAAAAAGAGAAAGGGCATAAAAAGAGAAAGCTCCCAAAAAAGAGAAAGGCCATAAAAAAGGAGAAGGCCCAAAAAAAGAAAAATGAGCAAAAAAGAGAGAAGGGACAATGCTACTATCCTTTGCCACACTTGTGCTTCAAAGTAGCACCATAATCTTCATGATAGAGAGTCTCTTGTTTTGTCACTCTCATATACTAGTGGGAATTTTTCATTATAGAACTTGGCTTGTATATTACAACAATGGGCCTCCTCAAGTGCCTTAGGTCTTCGTGAGAAAGCAAGTTGGATGCACACCCACTTAGTTTCTTTTGTTGAGCTTTCATACATTTATAGCTCTAGTGCATCCGTTGCATGGAAATCCCTACTCCTTACATTAACATCAATCGATAGGCATCTCCATAGCTCATTGATTAGCCTCGTTGATGTGAGACTTTCTCCTTTTTGTCTTCTTCACATAACCCCCTCATTATTATATTCCACCCATAGTGCTATATCCATGGCTCGCACTCATGTATTGCGTGAAAGTTTATAGGTTTGAGATTACTAAAGTATGAAACAATTGCTTGGCTTGTCATCGGGGTTGTGCATGGTGAGAGCATTCTAGTGTGACGAAAATGGAGCATGACTAAACTATATGATTTTGTAGGGATGAACTTTCTTTTGCCATGTTATTTTGAGAAGACATAATTGCTTAGTTAGTATGCTTAAAGTATTATCATTTTTATGTCTATATGAACTTTTGTCTTGAATCTTTCGGATCTGAATATTCATGCCACAATTAAGAAGAAATACATTGAAATTATGCCAAGTAGCACTCCGCATCAAAAATTCTGTTTTTATCATTTACCTACTCGAGGACGAGCAGGAATTAAGCTTGGGGATGCTGATACGTCTCCAACGTATCTATAATTTTTGATTGCTCCATGCTTTATTATCTACTGTTTTGGATGTTTATGGGCTTTATTATACACTTTTATATCATTTTTGGGACTAACCTATTAACCCAGAGCCAGTGCCAGTTTCTGTTTTTACCTTGTTTTAGGGTTTCTAAGAAAAGGAAAACCAAACGGAGTCCAATTGACCTGAAACTTCATGGAACCCATTTTTGGAAGGAAAGAAGCCCACAAGACTTGAAGTGCACATAAGGGAAGCTTCGAGGAGGCCACGAGGTAGGGGGGCGCGCCCTCCACCCTCGAGGGCCCCTCGTGGCTCCCCTGACGTATCTCTTTCACCCATATATACCCACGTACCCTAAAATATCGAGGAACACAATAGATCAGGAGTTCCGCCGCCAAAAGCCTCCGTAGCCACCGAAAGCCAATCTAGACCCGTTCCGGCACCCTGCCGGAGGGGGAATCCCTCTCCGGTGGCCATCTTCATCATCCCGGCGCTCTCCATGACGAGGAGGGAGTAGTTCTCCCTGGGGGCTGAGGGTATGTACCAGTAGCTATGTGTTTGATCTCTCTATCTCTCTCTCGTGTTCTTGATTTGGCACGATCTTGATGTATCACGAGCTTTGCTATTATAGATCTTATGTTTGTCCTCCCCCTCTACTCTCTTGTAATGGATTGAGATTCCCCTTTGAAGTTATCTTATCGGATTGAGTCTTTAAAGATTTGAGAACACTTGATGTATGTCTTGCCGTGTGTATCTGTGGTGACAATGGGATACCACGTGATTCACTTGATGTATGTTTTGGTGATCAACTTGCGGGTTCCGCCCATGAACCTATGCATAGGGGTTGGCACACGTTTTCGTCGTGATTCTCCGGTAGAACTTTGGGGCACTCTTTGAGGTCCTTTGTGTTGGTTGAATAGATGAATCCAAGATTGTGTGATGCATATCGTATAATCATACCCACGGATACTTGAGGTGACATTGGAGTATCTAGGTGACATTAGGGTTTTGGTTGATTTGTATCTTAAGGTGTTATTCTAGTATGAACTCTAGGGCTGTTTGTGACACTTATAGGAATAGCCCAACAGATTGATTGGAAAGAATAACTTTGAGGTGGTTTCATACCCTACAATAATATCTTCGTTTGGTCTCCGCTATTAGTGACTTTGGAGTGACTCTTTGTTGCATGTTGAGGGATAGTTATGTGATCCAATTATGTTAGTATTGTTGAGGGAACTTGCACTAGCGAAAGTATGAACCCTAGGCCTTGTTTCAACGCATTGCATTACCGTTTACGCTCACTTTTATCATTAGTTACCTTGCTGTTTTTATATTTTCAGATTACAAACACCCATATCTACTATCCATATACCACTTGTATCACCATCTCTTCGCCGAACTAGTGCACCTATACAATTTACCATTGTATTGGGTGCGTTGGGGACACAAGAGACTCTTTGTTATTTGGTTGCAGGGTTGCTTGAGAGAGACCATCTTCATCCTACGCCCCCTACGGATTGATAAACCTTAGGTCATCCACTTGAGGGAAATTTGATACTGTCCTACAAACCTCTGCACTTGGAGGCCCAACAACGTATACAAGAAGAAGGTTGTGTAGTAGACATCAGCCTGCTCTTTGGCCCGGGCCAGCTCCGCCCGAAGAATTTCAACGACGGCATCACCATCTGCAACCATGCATAATTCTCAGCGTCATGCTTATATCACAAAAATGTATGTGAAGGGACTGTTGTCGGTGTCAAAACCGGCGGATCTCGGGTAGGGGGTCCCGAACTGTGTGTCTAAGGTTGATGGTAATAGGAGACAAGGGACACAAAGCTTTACCCAGGTTCGGGCCCTCTTGATGGAGGTAATACCCTACGTCCTGCTTGATTGATATTGATGAATACGAGTATTACAAGAGTTGATCTACCACGAGATCGTAATGGCTAAACCCTAGAAGCCTAGCTTGTATGACTACGGTATTGAGTATTCCCTATCCGGACTAAGTCCTTCGGTTTATATAGACACCGGGGGGATCTTTTGTTACATAGAGTCGGTTACATAATATGGAATCTTCATAGTTGTTTGCCAAGCTTGCCTTCCACGCCAAGGAGAGTCCCATCCGGACACGGGTACAGTCTTCGGTCTTCGTATCTTCACAGCCCATCAGTCCGGCCCATAGATAATAGGCCGGACGCCCGAGGACCCCTTAGTCCAGGACTCCCTCAACTTCCCCGAATACATACTTGCAACTCGTCAAGACAAATATTGATTAACGCAATGTCATCCCCGGGCATATCAAGCTTCTGCTACAGCTCAGCAATATCCGTAGTCTGGGAAGTAGCCAGGGGGAAGCAGCCTGTGTTCAAGTTAATCACATTAGTCCTTGAATATTTCTTCTTGATCCTCCGTTCGCCTCCCATGGGAAGCCAACCAGAATCTCAGGGGCTACTACCTATACACAGGTGCATCTTTGCAAATAAAATATAGTTGAAAACATTACATCACAAACCTCGAAGCCTCTTAGCAGGCTCAGGAAGGCTTCATTCAATCCGCTCTTCGCAGACATAATCTTCTCAACCACCGTACCCATCAAGGTACACTGTTCCTCCGAGACAGATGCTTTTCGCAGCATATCCCTCAATATATCCGGCGCCGCCGGGTCTCCGGAAGACGCTGTAGGAGCACGACCATACTTTGAGGGAACCCACTCACCCATCTCCAGAATCATTGTTGGCTGAAAACTGGACAATCCGGGGCCTTCATTATCGGCCCCCGAATCCCGAACGATCGAAGGTCCACCTTTGGGTACTGCCTCTTTCATCCCCTGCACAGCTTGTTGATCAAGAAAAACCCTCCGAGATGACACTTCGTAGTCGTCCGCCTTATTGGGCGAGGAGGTCGGGGGAGGCGTCTCGCTTTCCATCATCTCTGGGAGGAGATCTCCCAAAGAAGAGGATTGCCCAGAAAAACTTTGTGCCGAACTGTAAAAATACACAGGCATGTTACGTATCTCTTCCATAACAGGAAAGGAGCGGGACACTATCAAAGCACCCGGGATTCACTTACGGTTTGGTTGAGGGCTTGACCTCATGACAGAGCTGTTCAATGGTGTCGCCTTCCAGTCCCGAGCCGCTCGGCGGTGGCATCTTGCCCCTCTTAGGAGACCGCCCCTCCCAACCTTCGGAGGCGGCCCTTTTTCTCCCAAATGGAGAAGGGACACTGACCTCTCTTTCGCCTTTGTCTTCGGGCGAGGAATGTCGATTTCTCCGGACTCTGTATCTAGTTTACCTCCAGAACGAAGGTCCTCCCGGGTCTTCTCACTCTCCACCTTGCCCTCCCATGGCGGCGCCTAGTGCGGTGCTGGCGCCAGCATCCTTGTTAACACGGGGCCTGCTGAGACTTCGGGAAGAGGGGCCGGACACCTAATCAGCCCCGCTTTCTTTATCCAGCCCTGGAAGGAGATAGTTTGCTCAGTAGTGTAGTATGGCATACTAAAAAAAGGGGTGTTCGGAAGTCAATGGCTTACCGGGGTATCCAGACAGTTACAGTCGAGGCCTGTGTCCACAGTAGTGTCCGACCAATGTTTTTGTTTTCCGAAAAACAACCGCCACATCCCTTTGTGCGTAATGCCGAAGAAGTGTTGGAGGGTTCGTGGTCCTTCTGGATTGAACTCCCACATACGGAGAGGCCTACGCTGGCATGGTAGGATTCGGCGAATTAGCATTACTTGAATCACGCTGACAAGATCGATGTCCCTCTCGAGGAGGGTTCAGATGCGGCTTTGTAGAGTCCGCACTTCATCAACTGATCCCCAATCCAGCCCCTTGTTGGCCCATGATGCAAGCTGTAACGGTGGGCCAGGGTGGAATGTGGGTGCAGCTACCCACTTGGTGCTGCAGGGCTCCGTAACGTAAAACCACTCTCGCTACCATTTATTGGAAGTTTCAGCAAAAGAGCCTTTTGGCCAAGGAGTGTTGGTGAGCTGGCTGACTACAGCGCCGCCGCACTCCACCTGTTCTCCGTCGACTACCTTTGGTTTCACACTAAAGGTCTTGAGCCATAAGCCAAAGTGTTGGGGGATTCAGAGGAAGGCCTCTCACGTAATGATGAACGCCGAGACATGGAGGAAAGACTCCGGGGCTAGATCGTGAAAATCTAGTCCATAATTGAACATTAGCCCCCGGACGAAGGGGTGAAGACCGAGCCCTAGCCCTTGAAGGAAGTGTGAGATGAATACGACCCTCTCGCTAGATCTGGGGGTCGGGATAACCTGCCATTGAGCAGGAAGCCTGTGGTGGATCTCCGCGGTCAGGTATCTGGCCGCTCGAAGCTTCGCAATATCCTCCTCTGTAACGTAGGAAGCCGCCCATCGGCCTTGAGGGCTGGGTCCGGACATAATGGGGAAGCTTGAAGCAACGAATCGAATCTTGGGTGCTAGAACTCAAGGTTGGGGAGGCTGAGGAGAAGTTTGGCGTAAAAAGACGGCCCTTGGTTCCTTTATAAAGGCATCGACGATTAAACGCCTCCTCCTGAGCCTGAAAGCCCGCCTATTCCTAAGGAATCTTTCCAATGGAATGGTTGGGTTACCCGCGTTCGTATTAATGATAATCCCGCGATAAGGGGACACGATCTCTGCTTCGATAGAACGTGCCAATAGTAACCGTGCCTCGAAACATGGAACGACGGGACAAGAAACGATTCGAAAAACCGGGCGAGCGTGATGTCACGTTGTAAAAAGTTGACAGCAGGTTGGACTCTTGGAGTATTATATTCTCTCTGCGGTTGTGTGTGGTGTGTGTTATAGGTCCAGACACGTTCAATATGTTCGAAGACTATCTTGGAGTTTGGAAGGAGGAACCCGCCTTGCAATGCCGAAGACAGATCTACGTGCCGGCTACCTTATCATTGAAGCCAGGTTCAAGGGCTATTAAGGGAGTCCTGGACTAAGGGGTCCTCGGACGTCCGACCTGTTAACTATGGGCTAGACTGATGGGCTGTGAAGATGCGAAGACCGAAGACTGCACCCGTGTCCGGATGGGACTCTCCTTGGCGTGGAAAGCAAGCTTGGCGACCGAATATGTAGATTCCTTTCTTTGTAACCGACCTTGTGTAAACCTAGATCTCCCCGGTGTCTATATAAACCGGAGGACTTAGTCCGAAGGGGAGGATACTCATTACCATAGCCATACAAGCTACACCTCTAGGGTTTAGCCATTACGATCTCGAGGTAGATCAACTCTTGTAATACTCGTATTCATCAATATCAATCAAGCAGGACGTAGGGTATTACCTCCATAGGGAGGGACCGAACCTGGGTAAACATCGTGTCCCCTATCTCCTGTTACCATCGACCTTAGACGCACAGCTCGGGACCCCCTACCCGAGATACGCCGGTTTTGACACTAACACTGGGGCCTTGTTCTTCTCAGCAGCTGGTAAGTTTCTGGTGGATCTCTTTGGTGCAGGCTTGGGGTCTAGAGCAGTAGCTTTGGGGGAAGTCTTGGGCTTAGATGGAGCAGCCCTAGACTTGATGGCATCCCCCATCATCTTCTAAGTCTTTGATGCTAGTGCAACATCCTCTTCTTCCTCTTCCTCATCGGATTGGATCATCATTGAGGGCTTGCCAATAACTTTGGCCATGGCCTTCTTGACCCTTTCCTTCCTCTTCTTGCCCTCACCTGCAGCCTCTCCTTCAGTTGATTTGGAGGCTTCAAGAGTTGAGGCTCTGGCCTTTGACATGGGCACTCTCTTCACAGGAGCCTTCTTGTGCATACCAGGTTTGGTTGAAGCTGCTGTGCCAAATTCCTTCTTGACAACTTTCTTCTTGGAGCTGACCTCCTCCTTAGCAACAACATAGTCTTCATCGTCAGAATCAGAGTTTCTCTTCTTCCTTTGCCTAGTAGCAGCCTTAGGCAGGTTGCTAGGAGTACTTCTGCTACCATCAGCATAGCTGTCAGAGGGACTAGTGCCCTCACTCATGTTAACTTGCTCCTCAGACTTATTCCGGCTATCACTTTGATCAGACATTGCTGACACTGCAAACTAAAAGCTGACCCCATGAATAGATGTAGTTGAGATAGAGTGGATGAGCATCACAAAGTGTAGAGATTTTGCAAAACAATTGAGTCAAAAACTTAGTTTTAGTTTTCCACAGAAAGCATTTCGAAGCTACCGATTGTTAAACTCGGTGCCACCGAAGCAATATTGGAGTCTGAATTAGTGGAATCGGTCAGACCGAGACACAGTTCAGTGAATTCGAGATTGCTAGGGTTTTTACTGAGATTTAAACTCGATCACACCGATTTGCAAGTTACGGCCAGGCCGAAAGTTACAAGTGCAATGGCCTAAGACAAATCGGTGAGACCGATTTCTACAACTCGGTCGGTCCGAGATGAGTTCGGTGGAAACCTAACCCTAAATTTTTGAATCAAAACTATTCTAAAGGGAGTTTTTGCTAGATAAATTGATCTCATACGTGGTAAGAATCATGGCAATGACTTTGTGCTAAGAATCATAGGTAAAGATTGCACAAAGGATCGAACTCATACCCTAACTTGGCAATGAGCTTGCTATGGCGGCAACGGTGGTGAAGATTCCCATTGACGGCGGTGGAGACTAGCGGCAGGAGGTCACTGGCGATGAGGAGATGATTTGGAGACCCAAGTCGGCAGAGTAGGACACGCGCGGGCGAAAGGTTTCGGAAGAATTTCCAAAATTTGGCTCGTGGGTATATATATCCTGACCCTGTCGGTGTGACCGAGTGGAACGACTCGGTGGCACCGAGATGCAGAATCGTAAGCAGTTACTACAACTCAGTGTGACCGAATTGTTCAAATCGGTTGCACCGAGATTGAAAACCTAGATCAACTCAACGAACTCGGTATGACCGAAAGGAATGAATCGGTCAGACTGAAATACACAAAGAGGTTTTGGAAGTTTAAGTCTATGACGAATCGGTGACTCTGAGTGCTCCTCACTCAGAGGGTTCGAATCTGACTTGATCAAACTTTGTGATGTAGCATGAATAGAGTTTGAGATGGGAAAATCATAGATAGCTAGAGGGAGTACTTAGGCATTCTTGTCCATCAATTTGGCAAAAGAAAATACCAAACAATCAAAGCAACAAATGGATATCCTCGAATGAGAAAAATATGCAATCAACATGCTCACACCATAAGATGGCAAATGAAATATGTGGCAAAGCATGCACAAACACTCTAGCATATATCAAGCAATTGGCGATGACTAGGTCATCTATATATGAGTATATTGACTGAGGAGTCAAATGAGAACATTTGATCATAGGTCATACTCATCCTTTAAGCACAAGTGGGGTTGTCACTTTTACATAAAGCATTGTTGTGTTCACATCATCAGAGTTGCTTTAGCTCAATTTTTAGAGTAAAGCTCCCCCTAGATGTGATATCCCCCCTAAGAGGGATGAACTAACCTTGGGTTTTCTCGATGATGACTTCATGTAGATGTTGAAGATGTGGATGCTCAATGTTGATGTAGATCATTTGAAGCAACCCGTTGGAGTGAGTTGCACTTTCAATACCTACATGGGTTAGTCCCACAAGGAACAAACAAGGATATCCATAGACATAGAGTGAAGTACACACAAGATGATGTCCATGAAAGCATTAGGTTACCTTGTCCCTTGTCTTACCAACAAGAGGGTTTGTGACTCCTTGAACTAGTGCAAGATGTGGAAGTTGTTTGCACTTGTTCTCGCCAAAATGATATGAGTGACGTATGTTGGCGGAGTCACCCTCAAGAACTCTCTAGTTATTCTTCTTTGGGATCCACATCATCTTGATGGGAATCCTTGGAGTTGCAGTCGTACTTGATGAAGTAGAACTTGATGTAGTCTTGGGAACCCACTTGACCAAGGCCTTGGGAGCTTCTTCAATTGCATCAATCTCCTATTGAATTTTGTCCTTGCCTTTTTGCTTGTGGTCTTGTGGTGGAAGATCATCTTGAGCTTGTGTCCCCTTGAAGGAAGCAGGATCATACTTCTCTTGTTGAGGAACAAACTTCATCTTGGGGTATTGATCTTCTTCCCACTGAACTCCATTGGCATTGAACTTTCGTTCAAAACTGTCAGGGCTTAGGAACAACACCTATGGGATCACAGGGAATCCTTACTACGGTTGCTGGGGCGCGAGGATGTAAAAAGAGCGGGTTTAGAAGATCAACACGCGCGGGGGGGGGGGGGGTATCCAGGTTCGGGCCGCAAATCGTGCGTAATACCCTACTCCTGCTGGTTTGTGTTTATCTGATGTTCTTGGACTAGCTACAAAGTGTGCAGGGTCCGAATAGTCCAAATCCTCTCACAGTACGCCGCGGGCCTCCTTTTATAGTCAAAGGGGCTGCCACAGTGGCACACAGGAGGTGGAAAGTTGTACAATAGTCGAGTTTATCGCCTGACATCATGGGACAAAGCATATTAAATGTGCTACTTAGGTGTCCTCTTGCTTTATCGGGGATGGCAATGAAGCCCGTCCTGTCCGTCACCGCTTCACCTTGCTCCGACATGCATCCAGGCCAATGAGGCATGCAGCGCCATGTAGGCTGGCAGGCTGCTGAGCTGGTGTGGTGGCAGGGTCTTCTCGAAGATCTGCATGCCACCACATAGGTGCTTGACTAGTTGGCTTAGGAGCCACGTACTGCCAAGTGGGTACCTGCTTAGTTGGTGGGTCGGCCACGGAGCTGGGGTGGCGACGGGGCAGCAATGCCTTCCCGCGGTCTTGCTGATCTTCCCGGCAATGGTCTTGCTGGGGCCTCGTGGGCGCCCTCGGCAAGAGTCTTGCCGGGGCCTCATGGGTATCTTTGGCAGGAGCCTTGCCAGGGCCTCATGGGCATCCTCGGCAAGGAGCCTTGCTATTGTCTTGTTTCTTGGTTCCTATCTAGGCCTCACAGGCCCTTTATCTACACAAAGGTCTGCATGCCACCATGGAGGCGCCTCCCGGGCCTTGGTTCCGATGTGGTTCATGGCATCGGGACTCTTAGACTCAAGGGTGGCGGCCTTGTTGGTGTTGGGCAAGTCGCCCCGGCAAGGCTCTTGCCGGGGTCATCAAGGCCACCCCAGCAAGGGCCTTGTCGGGGGAGTTTCACCTCGCCCCTCTGCTCTTCATGCCTCTGGCCTCGAGCACGACTCTGGTAGTCTTGTGTCTTTGCTTCCTCTTCTGTCCCGCCAAGCGCGGCCGCAGGCGTGTGGCTGCGACTGCCCGCGCACAAGTAAAGGGGTACAAAAAGGACCCCTACTTTTGTACACCGACAGGAGCCCCCGGGCCTGGGTCACATATAAGCGCGGAGCATTATTGGGCCAGGCCCAGAACGCTGCGCGTGTGCATGTGCGGCGGAGTTTTACCGTAGTAACTCCCTCGCCAGTTGGGCTTCCCCACGACCCGCGTTGAATGCGTGATGTGGGGGTTCTGCGTGGAATGAGCGCATCATGCTTGCATCATCCCGCGATGAATAGTAAAGAGGCGGCTTGCGTTTTCCTTTTAAAACTGCAGGGCCGCTGCTCATTTACTCTCTCTTCCTTGGAACCATCGTTCCATGTTTCCCACTACACCTGCCCCTTGCGCCACGTACGCCGCATGCATGGCGTGGGGTAGGTGACAAACGCACAGGATATGGGAAGGTGCGCGGTGGCCAATTTTTACGCTCCTTTGATTGGGCGGGGAGGGCAGTCTACGGCCTTGCTCATTGCCAACTTAATGAGCCGGACCAGAATGGGCTCTTGAGAGGCGTAGAGCCAGTCTTTTAGCCTTCCCCACTCAGCTATAAAAAGGGGACTTAGGAGGAGGAGGAGCATCTCCTTGCGTCCCCCTTCGTCTCCATTCTCCATCCACCACCATGGCGAGAGGGCGTGGTCGTGGCCGTTCTCCCGCGGAGGCGACCAGGTCTTCCTCCCGCCATAGAGCTACAACGGTCAAGGAAGAGCCAAACGCCCAAGGTGAAGGCCACGCTCGAGGTAGAGGTTCCGGCCGGGGTCACGATCGGCGAGGCGGTCGAGGCGGAGCTGGGCGTCGAAGGGGGACACCCGTGTCGTCACCATCTCCGTCACCATCCCTTCCACCGTCTCCTCCTGCTTCATCGAGCGACTATGTCGGGGACACGGCGCTGGAGTTTATCCTGATGTTGCACGAGCTGCCGCGCAGCCGCCTTCGCCTTCCCGAGGCATTTGTGAGGGTGCTGGAGATCGACCGGCCACCGAGGTTAAGGCTTCACATGGAGGGGTGTTGCCATGGCGACATGTTGGTGAACGCAAGGTTCCCCGCCCCTCATGTGATGCTCCTTCGTCGGGGCTGGAAAACCTTCGCACGTGCCCATTGGTTGATGGATGGGCATGTCCTATACTTCAAGCTAGCAGAGAGCGACCTGCTCTTCGTCAAGGTCTTCGAGCACTCGGGACACAGGCTAGGGTGCTGTGCAGAGAGCTCGACCAATGACGAAAGCTCCTCCTCGGGCAATAGTGACGAGGAGGACAGCGACATCGACGACGAGGGTAGCGGCCGGGAGGATGACGGGTCGGACTAGGCGTCGGACACACCGTTCCTGGGTGACGCCCGCAGCACCATCATCCACATCGCCAGCTCCTTGAACTTCTCGGGGTCGTCGCCTTGGGCGGCTGGCATTGGAGGGACGGGGAAGACAAAGAAGGCGAGTGGCGGGCCGTCAAGTCGGAGTACGATGGCATCGACGCCTTCGTCGCGTATTGCTGGACCGCGGCTTCGTCTTTCAGCTCTTCTTTCGGCACCGTCATCAAGGAGGTCGCTAAGGACGCCGAGGCTGAGGCCAACAAGATTTCCGCTGAGGAGGCCACCAAGGGGCCTGCCGGGGAGGCCGGCAAGGTTGCAGCCGAGGAGGCCGGCAAGGGGCCTGCTAGGGAGGGGGTGGTTGATGACCAACCTTCCTCCTCTGCCGCCCTTGGCCCGGGAAAGTACTTGAAGGTGGGCGACGACTTGTTCATCCACCTCCTAGGGACGGCGAGCACCAGGGTGCCAACCGAGGGGGAGGTGTTCGATGACGAGGCGCTCGCCTCCGCCGGGCTTTAGGTTGTTGATGAATCGATGTAGGATCAGAAGTATGTCTAGAGGGGGGGGGGTGATTAGACTACTTTACCAAATAAAAATCTAGCCTTTTCCCAATTTTAAGTCTTGGCAGATTTTAGCAACTTAGCACTAGTCAAGTAAACAACCTACACATGCAAGTCTAAGAGTATAGCAGCGAAATGTAAAACATTGCACATGAAGGTAAAGGGAGGAGTTTGGAGGGAGCAAACGCAATGTAGACACTAAGATTTTTGGCATGGTTCCGGTAGGTGGTGCTATCGTACATCCACGTTGATGGAGACTTCAACCCACGAAGGGTAACGGTTGCACGAGTCCACGAGGGCTCCACCCACGAAGGGTCCACGAAGAAGCAACCTTGTCTATCCTACCATGGCAATCACCCACGGAGGACTTGCCTCACTAGGGTAGATCTTCACGAAGTAGGCGATCTCCTTGCCCGTACAAACTCCTTGGTTCAACTCCACAATCTTGACGGAGGCTTCCAAGTGACACCTAACCAATCTAGGAGACACCGCTCTCCAAAAGGTAATAGATGGTGTGTTGATGATGAACTCCTTGCTCTTGTGCTTCAAATAATAGTCTCCCCAACACTCAACTCTCTCTCACTAATTTGGATTTGGTGAAAAGATGATTTGAGTGGAAAGCAACTTGGAGATGGATAGAGATCAAGATTTATGTGGTTGGAGTGGAATATCTTGACCTCAACACAAGTGTAGGTGGTTCTCTCTCAGAAAATGTATGTTGGAATTGTAGGCATGTTCTGATGGCTCTCTCCATAAATGAAGAGTGGGTGGAGGGGTATATATAACCTCCACACAAAATCTAACCGTTACACACAATTGACCAAACTCAGTGAGCCGAATCGTGAAACTCGGTCGGACCGATTCAATTCAAAATGTGAACGTAAGGATCTTCGGTGGGACCGACATGTCAACTCGGTGGGACCGATTTCGTTAGGGTTAGGGCATAACTAATCTCGGTGAGGACGATTACACAAACTCTATGGGACCGATTTTGGTAATAAGCTAACCAGAGAGTTGGTCAGGCAAACTCGGTGAGACCGATTTGCTCATCTCGGTTGGACCAAAATGTTACGAAGGGGAAACAGAGAGTTTGCATTGCAAAGTTAGTGGGACCGATCGCTCATATCGGTTAGACCGAAATGTTACGAAGGGAAACAGAAAGTTTGCAATCCCATCTCGGTGAGACCGAGATCCCTATCGGTGAGACCGAAAAGACTAGGATTTCGTGGCAGTGGCTATGTTAACTGAACTCGGTGGCGCCGGATGGAAAGTTTCGGTGGGGCCGAGTTTGACTTTTGGTTTGGGACATATGTGGATATGAGAAAGTGGTTGAGGGTTTTGGAGCATATCACTAAGCATTTTGAGCAAGTAACCCATTAAGAAACACCTCATCCCCTTTTAATAGTATTATCTTTTCCTATGGACTCAATGTGATCTTGGATCACTAAAAGGTAAAATGTAGAGTCTTGAGCTTTAGAGCTTGAGCCAATCTTTTGTCCTTAGCATTTTGAGGGGGCCACATTTCTAATCCATGCCATGCCAATCATTGAGCTTTCCTGAAATATTTATCTTGAAATAGTATTAGCTCAATGAGCTATATGTTGTTAGGAATTACCAAAACCACCCAGGGATAGTTGCACTTTCAACCGAGCGCTGGAAGTGGTGGTTCCCAAGAGGAGCAGCTTCTTCAGGCCATGAGCGTCAACTTCCAGAAGCTCCAGGCACTCCACTGAGCGCAAACAGGAGCTCATTTTGAAGCAGGCTGACGCTAAGAAGGCCCAGGAGGCAGCAAAGGAACATGCCGCCAAGGACGAGGCCGCTCGGCAATAGCACCAGGCTCTGCTGAACTCCCAGGAGGAGGACCTTGCCGCCTGTGAGGAAGCACCCACCGCCACACTCCGTGGCAAGGACGAGGAGGTCGAGAAGCTCATCTTGAAGTGGACCCTGGAGCTAGAGCAGAGGCACAAAGAGGCACTCAATGGTCAGGCCCTGGTCCATGCCGACAACGTGAAGGAGCTGGAGCTGGAGCAGGAGGATCTGAAGAAGGTGGCCTCGGAGCTAACGAAGAGAGGGACATGGCCAACTGTTCCTTGGTGGATGCCCAGGCTGCAGTCTTCGACAAGTCCAAGCTGCTCTTCGAGGCCAATGACTCCATCAACGATCTGAAGTTGAAGCTGGACGGCTTGGAGGGGAAGCTTTCAGAGGCTGGGGCTCGTGAGGAGACTTTGAACATGGTCCTGGAGGACGAGAAGCAGCTGTAGAGGAATGATGCCGCCGAACATAAGGAGTACGCGGAGGGCGTAAACCTTTCGATCAGCCGCCTCGTCGATGTCGCCGGCAGGATTACCACAAAGCTGGCCGCCATGGGGATGCCAAATGTCAGGTACTCCCAGGATCCGAATGTGAGTCCCAATGCTAGGATGAATCTGTTCTTAGAGGGCGTCCTTCGAGCCCTGGAGCAGTTCCGTTCCAACCAATCGACCTCTCTGGCCAATGAGGCCCGGAAGCTCTGTCGGGGCGCCCTGACCAAGGTCCTCACCAAGGTGGCGTACTGGAACCCCAACGTCGACTTCGTCGCCGCGCTAGAGAGCTTGCCGGAGGATGTGGACCTCACAGCGCTCGAGGAGCGTATCGATCCCATCATCAAGCGCGTCGACGGGGTCCGGAGGGTGGAGGGCCAACGCCGAGACTAGGCGCCCCGTTTCTCTTTTCCGCTACGAGTTCATGACCAAGGCGATTTTATCTTAAGTTGGAACAGCAGCAACAATTGATGTAATATAACTCTGCAGTACTTTTTAAAACGACGCATGCTATTTTCCTATTTGATTTTTCTTGGTATGTACACCCTATGCTTAGTTGGACAGGCTTGCCGGCGCGTAAACCCAAGTCACGGCGCTTTGAGGATGGATCCTTAGCGGCCTGCCGGGTGCGCTCGCTGCTGGGCGAACCACCTTACCGCTCTCAACGCGGTCGCTTGAATTGTTGAGCGGACAAGAAACAGGACAAGGGAATTGCCAATAGCAGATAGGCCATCCTGCCGATCTCAACACAGCCGCTCGAACTATTGAGCAGACTCGAAACAGAACAAGGGCGTTGCCAATAGCGGGAGGGTCCCATCGCGTGCATGTTTTCCATACCAAGAGCGAGATCTTTCGAGGAAACTAACTCTATAAAAGAAAAGGGAATTACTCAAAGTTTTGCGCGGCTTAGCTTTTTGCAGCCACGCAGATGATCGTTGCTGCCGCGGACGGCACCAGTGTGCGGCTGATTGATGCTGCCTTCTCTTCTCAGGCCACAACAATGAGGGAGTCGATAGGTTGACTTCAAACCCAGATTTTTCACAGCTTGTGCCCCCTACCTGGCGCTCCAAAGATGTCGGGGCTCAGGAACGACACCTATGGGCTCACAAGGAATCCCTACAACGGTTGCTGGGGCACGTGGCTGTAAAAAGAGCGGGTTTAGAAGATCAACACGGGGGAGGGGAGTTTATCTAGGTTTGGGCCGCAAGTCATGCGTAATACCCTACTCCTGCTGGTTTGTGTTTATCTGGTGTTCTTGGACTAGCTACAAAGTGCGCAGGGTCCGAAAAGTATGAAACCTCTCCTAGTACACCACGGGCCACAGTGGCACACATGAGGTGAAAAGTTGTACAGTAGTCGAGTTGACTGCCTGACATCACGGGACAAAACACATTAAATGCGCTACTTAGGTGTCCTCTTGCTTTATCGGGGACGGCAACGAAGCCCGTCCCATCCATCGCCGCTTCGCCTTGCTCCCACACGCGTCCAGGACAACGAGGCATGCAGCACCATGTAGGCTGGCAGGCTGTTGAGCTGGCGTGGTGGCAGGGTCTTCTCGAAGATCTGCATGCCACCACGTAGGTGCTTGACTAGTTGGCTTAGGAGCCACGTACTGCCACGTGGGTGCCTGCTTAGTTGGTGGGTCGCCGTTGAGCTGGGGTGGCGACGGGGCGGCAAGGCCTTGCTGCAGTCTTGCTGATCTTCCTGGCAAGGGTCTTGCTGGGGCCTTGTGGGCGCCCTCAGAAAGAGTCTTGCTAGGCCTCATGGGTATCTTTGGCAGGAGCCTTGCCGGGGCCTTGTGGGCATCCTCGGCAAGGAGCCTTGCTGTTGTCTAGTTTCTTGGTTCCTATCTAGGCCTTGCAGGCCTTTTGTCTTCACAAAGGTCTGCATGCCACCATGGGGGTGCCTCCCGAGCCTTGGTTCCGATGTGGTTGATGGCGTCGGGACTCTTAGACTCAAGGGTGGCGGCCTTGTTGGTGTTGGGCAAGTCGCCCCGGCAAGGCTCTTGCCGGGGTCGTGAAGGCCACCCAAGCAAGGGCCTTGCCGGGGGAGTTTCGCCTCGCCCCTCTGCTCTTCATGCCTCTGGCCTCGAGCATGGCTGTGGTAGTCTTGTGTCTTTGCTTCCTCTTCTGTCCCGCCAAGCATGGCCGCAGGCATGTCACTACGACTGCCCGCGCAAAAATAAAGGGGTACAAAAAGGACCCCTTCTTTTGTACACCGACAAAAACCAACACCTTGATTCTTTCGGTGTCTTCCTTGCTTGCGTACAATTTCCTCAAATTGCTTACTTCCGCCAAGGCTCTTGTAAACACCTTTCTCTATAATTCCCTTCAATAAGCTATTTTCTTGCTCAAGTGTAACTTGGCTAAGAGAATCATTAGTGGAATCAAGATAACTACTAGAAGCAACAACATTGGATTTAGCATTATTATTTTTACTAGTAGAAGAAGAATCTTTCTTACTCTTGTTGCTAGATTTTACTTGTTGCATGTAAGTAGACAAGAGTAAATGCTTGGCAATGTAAGAAGAACTTTTCTTATGAAGATCATCATTGATTGTTTTTAAGAACCCATGCTCTTGCTCAAGATTGAGATTTTCAAAGCATAGCTTCTCATGAGTCTTTAAAATCTCTCGATGATCTTCCAAGGTAGTTTGATGATGTAAGTGCATCTAGTGCCACCCCTAGTTGGTTTTGGAGTATTGATGACAAACTTGGTTGAGGGACTAATGTGTTTGTGAGAATTGCAGGATAACACAGGTAATAGTCCCATATTGATTCGGTTTACCTACCAGAGATGACCCCTAAAAATGTGTGAAGACATTGAAGACAATGCTGGTTTGTGAAGATATTCACACTAAAGATTATGATATGAGAAGACATCCACGTGAAGACTATGGAGTGCGAAGACATAGTTGTTTCGTAGTTTCCTTTTCTTCTTTGTTGAGTCATAGGAACCACCGTACTATTAAGTAGGGTCCAAGTGAACAAAGTCAGAGTGACTGATGTGATGCTCAACCAAATCCTATGTCTTTGAGCGAAGACAATGAGAGCAAATCTTATCCAGAGCTGGATGAGTCAGCTTTACTTGTAGCCCAAGTCAAGCTGTCGCGTGTGTTTGAAGTCTGACCGTTGGACACGTGTCAGTTCCTTAGTGACCCAGGGTCATTTTGGACAAATCAGGTCGGGTTGCCTCCTGGCTATAAATATCCCACCATCTACAACATAAATTCGTGGTTTCTCAGAGTTAGTGCATAGCTTTTGTCATTTGAGAGCAACCCACCTCCAAAGCATTTGAGAGAGAGAGAGAGATCCTTGCGAGGACAAAGCCCAAAACACTCAAAGCCAAAGAGCGTTAGGCATCATAGAAGTCTTTCTGACTGCGTGATCTGAAGACTTGTTATAATTGAGAACTGTGAATCCTCCAGCCGGTTAGGGGTTGAGTTTTGAGTATCCAAAAGTCATTGTGGATCGCCGGTGAACGAAGTCTATGAAGGTTTGGAAGTCTACCTTGAAGACTTAACAGAGTGATTGGACGAAGACTGTGTGTCCTTAGCTCAAGGGTAATAAGGTGAAGAAGCGGACTTCTAAGTTAAATCTCAGCCTCTCTAACCAGACGTACATTTGTCACAGCAACTGGAACTGGTCTACCAAATCCTTGTCTTCACCAAGCTACTGGTTCTATCCTTCACTACCCTTTACTTTACAGTTTGTCTTCGTGAAGTCATTTCCTGCCTGTGTGATCTGATTGACTTCACTGAGTGAAGACTGTTTACTGTTTGGCTTCATACTGTCTTCCATCCTGATCCATACTACCTAGCTGCTGATAGTCTTCGTGCTTTCACTTCATTGCTTACATGACTATGGCTTGCCTAGTGTAGTCTACCTTCTGCTGCATATCAATAGGATCATTTCTACTGTTTGTCTTCAAATCCCCCGTATTTTGAAGACTTCCATAAAAATCGCCTATTCACCCCCCTCTAATCGATAACTAGCACTTTCAGATGAGCTAACTTAAGAGTGTTTAGTTCTTTAGTTAGACGCTCAATCACCTTCTTATCATCGTCATTCGTTTTATCTTGATTAGCATGATTAATAGCAAGTTCATCATAGTTTTCATCACTAGAGTTGTCAACAAATAAATTATCATCACCTAGCAAATCATCCTCATCACTATTGAAATCAACATACTCGGGGTGTGATACCTTTGGGCCTTTAGCCATGAAGCATCTTCCAATTCCTTCATTTGGTGAGTCAAATATGTCGTAGGAGTTGGTTGACACAAGTGCTAGACTGGCAACACCTTCATCTTGAGTATATTCAGAGTCAGAGTGATAACTTCTCTCAGAGTGGTGGTCGGAGTCGGACCGGATATCCATTCACCAGCATGAGCTTGATGTCTTTGTTTTGTATAACTCCTTGATGACTTATCCTTCCTTTCCAAATCCTTGCTTCTGCGAGAGGTTCTTCGTTCATAACGATCATCTCTACTCCTTCTCTCTCTTGGAGGTGATTCTTCTCTTCTACTTCTCCTTTTAGGTGAATCTTCTCTTCTTTTGTAGGGAGTCGTACACTCATTGGAGTAGTGTCCGGGTCTTCCACAATTGTAGCAATTACGCTCATGACTAGAAGATCTTTTGTCATTGTAGGAACTTGACTGGGAACTTCTTTCTTTGCTTCTACTCTTGTAGAACTTGTTGAAGTTCTTCACCATTAGGCTCAATTCCTCATTGAAGACATGTTTCTCACTTGATGATGTAGGAGCATCACATGAGGCTTTGTAAGCACCACTAGACTTGTTTTGAAGCTCTTCTTTATCCTTGAGTGACATCTCATGAGCAACAATTCTACCAATGACTTTCGTTGGCTTGAGATCTTTGTAATTGGGCATCATTTGGATTAATGTGCACACGATGTCATATTTTCCGTCCAAGGATCTTAGGATCTTCTTGATGATGAATCTGTCGGCCATCTCTTCACTTCCTAAGCCGGCAATCTCATTTGTGATGAGAGCAAGCCTAGAGTACATTTCAGCGACACCTTCACCATCCTTCATTTTGGACTTGTCAAGTTGACTTTGAAGCACATCCAATTTGGATTCCTTGATGGAGTCGATACCTTCGTGCGTATCAATCAAAGTATCCCAAATTTCCATTGCATTCTCAAGACGGCTAATTTTGTTGAATTCTTCGGGGCACAATCCGTTGAAGAGGATATTGCAAGCTTGAGCATTGTATTGCAACATCTTCAATTCTTCCGCGGTAGATTCACGATTCGGTTCTCTCCCATCGAAGAATTCACCTTGCAAGCCAATACACACAAGAGCCCAAACGACAGGGTTATGTCCAAGAATATGCATTTTCATCTTATGCTTCCAACTAGCAAAATTAGTACCATCAAAGTAAGGACCTCTATAGTGGTAATTAACCTCGCTAGAAACCATACTCTCCTAGGTTCTGAAACCAAGGCTATGATCACCAAAGCTATGGAAATCAAGGCAAATGGGGACCAAAGCTCTAATACTGATACGTCTCCGTCGTATCTATAATTTTTGATTGTTCCATGCCAATATTCTACAACTTTCATATACTTTTGGCAACTTTTTATACTATTTTTGGGACAAACATATTGATCCAGTGCCCAGTGCCAGTTCCTGTTTGTTGCATGTTTTTTGTTTCGCAGAATATCCATATCAAACGGAGTCCAAACGGGATAAAAACTGACAGAGATTTTTTTGGAATATATATGATTTTTGGGAAGAAAAATCCACGCGAGACGATGCCCGAGGGGGCCACGAGGCAGGGGGCACGCCCTAGGGGGGTAGGTGCGCCCCTGACCCTTGTGGCCACCCCGTAAGGCGGTTGGTGCCCTTCTTTCGCCGCAAGAAAGCTAATATCTGGATAGAGATCGTGTTAAAATTTCAGCCCAATCGGAGTTACGGATCTCCGGGAATATAATAAATGGTTAAAGGGAAGAATCTGAGAATGCGGAAACAGAGAGAGACAGGGAGAGATCCAATCTAGGAGGGGCTCTCGCCCCTCCGACGCCATGGAGGCCAAGGACCAGAGGGGAAACCCTTCTCCCATCTAGGGAGGAGGTCAAGGAAGAAGAAAACGAAGGGTCCCCCTCTCCCCTTCTCTTCCGGTGGTGCCGGAACGTTGCCGTGGCCATCATCATCACCGCAATCTTCACCAACAACTTCACCGCCATCATCACCAACTCTTCCCCCCTCTATGCAGCAGTGTAACCTCTCTCTTACCCGCTGTAATATCTACTTAAACATGGTGCTCAACGCTATATATTATTTCCCAATGATGTATGGCTATCCTATGATGTTTGAGTAGATCCGTTTTATCCTATGGGATATTTGATGATCAAGATTGGTTTGAGTTGCATGTTTTATTATTGGTGCTGTCCTATAGTGCTCTTCGTGTTGCGCAAGCGTTAGGGATCCCCGCTGTAGGGTGTTGCAATATGTTCATGATTCGCTTATAGTGGGTTGCATGAGTGACTGAAACACAAACCCGAGTAAGGGGGTTGTTGCGTATGGGATAAAGAGGACTTGATGCTTTAATGCTATGGTTGGGTTTTACCTTAATGATCTTTAGTAGTTGCGGATGCTTGCTAGAGTTCCAATCATAAGTGCATATGATCCAAGTAGAGGAAGTATGTTAGCTTATGCCTCTCCCTCAAATAAAATTGCAATAATGGTTACCGGTCTAGTTATCGATTGCCTAGGGACAAATAACTTTCTCGTAACAAAAAGCTCTCTACTAAACCTAATTTAGTTGTGTCTTTATCTAAACATCCCCTACTTTTTATTTACGTGCTCTTTATTATCTTGCAAACCTATCCAACAACACCTACAAAGTACTTCTAGTTTCATACTTGTTCTAGGTAAAGTGAACGTCAAGCGTGCATAGAGTTGTATCAGTGGTCTATAGAACCTGAGGGAACATTTCTTCTACCTTTAGCTCCTCGTTGGGTTCGACACTCTTACTTATCGAAAGAGGCTATAATTGATCCCCTATACTTGTGGGTTATCAAGACCTTTTTCTGGCGTCGTTGCCGGGGAGCAATAGCATGGGGTGAATATTCTCGTGTGTGCTTGTTTGCTTTATGACTAAGTAATTTTTATTTGCTATTCTTAGTTGTTCTTTATCTTTGGTTGTGGATATGGAACACGAAATACCAAAAACAATTAGGTGTACTTTCTGCTCATGGAGATGGGGAACCTCCTAAAACCCTCGATGCTGGTTATGTGAAAGATATTATGTACAACTTTAATAATCCTGAGAAAACCCCATTCAATTATGTAATAGGAGTAACATTGGATCAACATGAATACTTTAGGGATTACCGCTTGACACAAAAAGGGAAACTATTATGGGATCAAATTCATATATTGAATTGGTATGCTAGGCAACTATGCTTGAGATATGATTATACTTGTTGCTCTAGGATGAAGGCTCCACACCTTCCCTTTTTATGCGAATTTAATGATAATAAAACCTTAGCTTCTTATGCTAATGGTATATATCATTACTATGATGTGGAACAAATAGAAGAATTTGTTGCTTTTATGGGTGCTTATGAAATTGAATCTATGTTTAAAGAGTTTGAAGATTTTGATGATTCGGTTTATAGACCTGAAAATTTAGCTATCCTTAAATATTGCTATGAGAATTATGAATACAACTCCGATATTAATGCACTTATTGAGAAAGTCTCCGCTGTCCAAGAAGAGACTAATATTTTGCAGGAATCTATGGAAGAAGAAGTTGATGAAACTGTGAGCTCATTTGATGAAAAAGATGAGGAGGAGAGTGAAGAACAAAAGGAGGAAGAGTGGATTGATCACTCGTGCCCACCTTCTAATGAGAGTAACTCTTAAACTAATACATTGTTTAATTTCCCTTCATGCTTACCGAAGTATGAATGCTATGATAATTGCTATGATCCCGTTGATTCTTTTGAAATATCCTTTTTTGATGATGCTTGCTATGCTTGTGGCCAAGATGCCAATATGAATTATGCTTATGAAGATGAACTTCCTATAGTTCCTTATGTTAAACATGAAATTGTTGCTATTCCACCCACACATGATAGTCCTATTATCTTTTTGAATTCTCCAAACTACACTATATCGGAGAAGTTTGCACTTATTAAGGATTATATTGATGGGTTGCCTTTTACTACTACACATGATGATTTTGATGAATATAATATGCATGTGCTTGCTGCTCCTACTTGCAATTATTATGAGAGAGGAACTATATCTCCACCTCTCTATGTTTCCAACATGGTAAAATTGCAAGAAACTGTTTATACTATGCATTGGCCTTTACTATGTGTGCATGAATTGTTCTTTTATGGCATGCCGATGCATAGTAAGAGAGTTAGACTTCGTAATTACTTGATATATGTTACTTTGTGCTCACTACTAAACTACAAATCATTGTTAATTAAAATTGGCTTTGATATACCTTGGGATCCAGGTAGATTCACTACTTGAGCACTATATGCCTAACTTAATGGCTTTAAAGAAAGCGCTACCAGGGAGACAACCCGGAAGTTTTAGGGAGTCATTTATTTCTGTTGAGTGCTTTCATATAGTTTAAAAACAACAAAAATAAAGAGGGGAACCCAAAACTTTTTCAAAAAGGAAAGTGAAAGTGAGAAAGACAAGCATTGTTGAAGTGGGAGAGCTCCTTGAACTTTGTTCATGCTCACTGAAACTTTGTGAATCTTGATTACAGAAACTTTTCAGCAAAAATAATTATCCCCTTGTACAATTCCATTGTATTATAAAAATAATGTGCCAAGGTTTGCCTTTAGGATGTTTACATTTGCTTGATGGTTTGTACGGTGCAGGACAGAAACTTTGGCTGTAGTGCGCGATTTTACATTTTTAGCTGAAACGTCAAATGGTTCTGATTCTTTTTGCACTGTATTTCTATGCAAATTTTTTATTGTTCCTAATTTTGGCAGAATTTTCAAGTATCAGAAGAATGGTGAATGTTCAGATTATTACAGACTGTTCTGTTTTAAACAGATTCTGTTTTTGATGCATAGTTTGCTTGTTTTGATGAAACTATCAATTTATATTAGTGAATTAAGCCATGAAAAAGTTATATTACAGTAGACACAATGCAAAAACAAAATATGAATTGGTTTGCAATAGTACTTAGAGTAGTGATTTGCTTTATTATACTAACGGATCTTACCGAGTTTTCTGTTGAAGTTTTGTGTGGATGAAGTGTTCGATGATCGAGAAGGTCTCGATGTGAGAAGAAGGAAGAGAGGCAAGAGCTCAATCTTGGGGATTCCCGAGGCACCCCAAGTAAATATTCAAGGAGACTCATGCGTCTAATCTTGGGGATGCCCCGGAAGGCATCCCCTCTTTCTTCAACAAGTATCAGTATGTTCTCGGATTCGTTTCGTTCATGCGATATGTGCAGTCTTGGAGCGTATTTTTGCATTAGTTTTCATTTTTATTTTATGCACTATGCTGGTATGAGATAGTACTTGGTTGATTTATAGTATAATCATTGCACTTCACTTATATCTTTTGAGTATGGCTTTATAGAATGCTTCATGTGCTTCACTTATATCATTTGAAGTTTGGATTGCCTGTTTCTCTTTACATAGAAAACTGCCATTTGTAGAATGCTCTTTTTCTTCACTTGTATTTGTTAGAGCGTGGCCATTTCTTTTGTAGAAAGAATTAAACTCTCTTGCTTCACTTATATCTATTTAGAGAGATGACGGGAACTGGTCATTCACATGGTTAGTCATAAAATCCTACATAAAACTTGTAGATCACTGAATACGATATGTTTGATTCCTTGCAATAGTTTTGCGATATAAAGATGGTGATATTAGAGTCATGCTAGTGGGTAGTTGTGGATTAGTAGAAATACTTGTATTTAGGTTTGTGATTCCCGTAGCATGCAGGTATGGTGAACCGTTATGTAACGAAGTCGGAGCATGAGGTATTTATTGATTGTCTTCCTTATGAGTGGCGGTCGGGGACGAGCGATGGTATTTTCCTACCAATCTATCCCCCTAGGAGCATGCGCGTAGTACATTGTTTCAATAACTAATACATTTTTGCAATAATTATGTGAGTTCTTTATGACTAATGTTGAGTCCATGGATTATACGCACTCTCACCCTTCCACCATCGCTAGCCTCTCTAGTACCGCGCAACCTTCGCCGGTACCATAAACACACCATATACCTTCCTCAAAACAGCCACCATACCTACCTATTATGGCATTTCCATAGCCATTCCGAGATATATTGCCATGCAACTTCCATCATCATCATATACATGACTTGAGCATTCATTGTCATATTGCTTTGCATGATCGTAAGATAGCTAGCATGATGTTTTCATCACTTGTCCGTTTTTGATGCCATTGCTATGCTAGATCATTGCACATCCCGGTACACCGCCGGAGGCATTCATATAGAGTCATATCTTTGTTCTAGTATCGAGTTGTAATATAGAGTTGTAAGTAAATAAAAGTGTGATGATCATCATTATTAGAGCATTGCCCCAGTGAGGAAAGGATGATGGAGACTATGATTCCCCCACAAGTCGGGATGAGACTCCAGACTTTAAAAATAAATAAAAGAGGCCAAATAAGCCCAAATAAAAAAAGAGGCCAAAGAAGCCCACCAAAAAAAGAGAAAAATAAAAAAAATAAAAAAATGAGAGAAAAGAGAGAAGGGGCAATGTTACTATCCTTTTACCAGTCTTGTGCTTCAGAGTAGCACCATGTTCTTCATATAGAGAGACTCTTGAGTTATCACTTTCATATACTAGTGGGAATTTTCATTATAGAACTTGGCTTATATATTCCGATGACGGGCTTCCTCAAACGCCCGAGGTCTTCATGAGCAAGCAAGTTGGATGCACACCCACTTAGTTTTCAGTCTGAGCTTTCATACACTTATAGCTCTTAGTGCATCCGTTGCATGGCAATCCCTACTCACTCACATTGATATCTATTTATGGGCATCTCCATAGCCCGTTGATACGCCTAGTTGATGTGAGACTATCTTCTCCTTTTGTCTTCTCCACAACCACCATTCTATTCCACCTATAGTGCTATATCCATGGCTCACACTCATGTATTGCGTGCAAGTTGAAAAGGTTTGAGAACATCAAAAGTATGAAACAATTGCTTGGCTTGTCATCGGGGTTGTGCATGATTTGAATATTTTGTGTGGTGAAGATGGAGCATAGCCAGACTATATGATTTTGTAGGGATAACTTTCTTTGGCCATGTTATTTTGAAAAGACATGATTGCTTTATTAGTAGGCTTGAAGTATTATTGTTTTTATGTCAAAATGATAGACTATTGCTTTGAATCACTCGTATCTTAATATTCATGCCATGATTAGATATGTGATCAAGATTATGCTAGGTAGCATTCCACATCAAAAATTATCTTTTTTATCATTTACCTACTCGAGGACGAGCAGAAATTAAGCTTGGGGATGCTGATACGTCTCCGTCGTATCTATAATTTTTGATTGTTCCATGCCAATATTCTACAACTTTCATATACTTTTGTCAACTTTTTATACTATTTTTGGGACTAACATATTGATCCAGTGCCTAGTGCCAGTTCCTGTTTGTTGCATGTTTTTTGTTTCGTAGAATATCCATATCAAATGGTGTCCAAACGGGATAAAAACTGACAGATATTTTTTTGTAATATATATGATTTTTGGGAAGAAAAATCCACGCAAGACGATGCCCGAGGGGGCCATGAGGCAGGGGCGCGCCCTAGGGGGCCAGGCGCACCCCTGACCCTCGTGGCCACCCCGTAAGGCGGTTGGTGCCCTTGTTTCGCCGCAAGAAAGCTAATATCCGGATAGAGATCGTGTTAAAATTTCAGCCCAATCGGAGTTACGGATCTCCGGGAATATAAGAAACGGTGAAAGGAAAGAATTTGAGAAAGCAGAAACAGAGAGAGACAGAGAGACAGATCCAATCTCGGAGGGGCTCTCACGCCTCCCATGCCATGGAGGCCAAGGACTAGAGGGGAAACCCTTCTCCCATCTAGGGAGGAGGTCAAGGAAGAAGAAGACGAAGGGACCCCCTCTCCCCTTCTCTTTCGGTGGCGCCAAAATGTTGCCGTGGCCATCATCATCACCGCAATCTTCACCAACAACTTCACCACCATCATCACCAACTCTTCCCCCGTCTATGCAGCGGTGTAACCCCTCTCTTACCCGCTGTAATCTCTACTTAAACATGGTGCTCAACGCTATATATTATTTCCCAATGATGTATGGCTATCCTATGATGTTTGAGTAGATCCGTTTTATCCTATGGGATATTTGATGATCAAGATTGGTTTGAGTTGCATGTTTTATTATTGGTGCTGTCCTATAGTGCTCTCCGTGTCACGCAAGCGTTAGGGATCCCCGCTGTAGGGTGTTGCAATACGTTCATGATTCGCTTATAGTGGGTTGCGTGAGTGACTGAAACACAAACCCGAGTAAGGGGGTTGTTGCGTATGGGATAAAGAGGACTTGATGCTTTAATGCTATGGTTGGGTTTTACCTTAATGATCTTTAGTAGTTGCGGATGCTTGCTAGAGTTCCAATCATAAGTGCATATGATCCAAGTAGAGAAAGTATGTTAGCTTATGCCTCTCCCTCAAATAAAATTACAATAATGATTACCAGCCTAGTTATCGATTGCCTAGGGACAAATAACTTTCTCGTAACAAAAAGCTCTCTACTAAACCTAATTTAGTTGTGTCTTTATCTAAGCAGCCCCTACTTTTTATTTACGTGCTCTTAAATATCTTGCAAACCTATCCAACAACACCTACAAAGTACTTCTAGTTTCATACTTGTTCTAGGTAAAGCGAACGTCAAGCGTGCGTAGAGTTGTATCGGTGGTCGATAGAACTTGAGGGAACATTTGTTCTACCTTTAGCTCCTCGTTGGGTTCGACACTCTTACTTATCGAAAGAGGCTACAATTGATCCCTATACTTGTGGGTTATCAGATACCACTTGTAGGATCGAAAGCATGTCTAGTGGGGGTGATTAGACTACTTGACCAAATAAAAATCTAGCCTTTTCCCAGTTTTAAGTCTTGGCAGACTTTAGCAGCTTATCACAAGTCAAGCAATCAACGTACACATGCAATTCTAAGAGTATAGACGCGGGATGTAAATCATTTCATATGAAGGTAAATGGAGGAGTTTGAGGGAGCAAACACAATGTAGACACGAAGATTTTTGGCGTCGTTCCGATAGGTGGTGCTATCGTACATCCACGTTGATGGAGACTTCAACCCATGAAGGGTAACAATTGCGCGAGTCCATGGAGGGCTCCACCCACGAAGGGTCCATGAAGAAGCAACCTTGTCTATCCCACCATGGCCATCGCCCATGAAGGACTTGCCTCACTTGGGTATATCTTCACGAAGTAGGCGATCTCCTTGCCCTTACAAACTCCTTGGTTCAACTCCCCAATCTTGACACAGGCTCCCAAGTGACACCTAACCAATCTAGGAGACACCACTCTCCAAAAGGTAATAGATGGTGTGTTGATGATGAACTCCTTGCTTTTGTGCTTCAAATGATAGTCTACCCAACACTCAACTCTTTCTCACAAATTTGGATATGGTGGAAAGATGGTTTGAGTGGAAAGCAACTTGGGAAAGGCTAGAGATCAAGATTCTTGTGGTTGGAATGGAATGTCTTGGTCTCAACACATGAGTAGGTGGTTCTCTCTTAGAAAATGAGTAGTAGAAGTGTAAGCACATTCTGATGGCTCTCTCCTGGAGTGGAGGATGGGTGGAGGGGTATATATAGCCTCCACACAAAATCTAACCGTTACACACAATTTACCAAACTCGGTGGGACCGAATAGTAAAACTCGGTCAGACCGATTTAGTTCAAAATGTGAACGTTGGGCTTTTCGGTGGGACCGACATGATCAACTTGGTGGGACCGATTGTGTTAGGGTTAGGGCATAACTTAATCTCGGTGAGACCGATCACATGACCTGAGGGAGACCGCTTTCAGTAATAGGCAAACAGAGAGTTGGTCAGGCAAACTCGGTGGGACCGATCGCTCATTTCGGTGAGACGGAAATGTTACGAAAAGGAAACATAGAGTTTGCATTGAGAACTCGGTGTGACCGATCGCTCATCTCGGTTAGAACGAAATGTTACGAAGGGAAACAGAGAGTTTGCAATCCCATCTCGGTGAGACCGAGATCCCTATCGGTGAGACCGAACTGATTAGGGTTTCTGGCTATGGCTATGTCAAGTGAACTCGGTGGGGCCAAGTTTGACAATTGGTTTGGGACAAATGTGGAAATGAGAAAGTGGTTGAGGGCTTTGGAGCATATCACTAAGCATTTTGAGCAAGCTAGCCATTAAGCAACACCTCATCCCCTGTTAACAGTATTGGATTTTCCTCTGGACTCAATGTGATCTTGGATCACTAAAATGAAAATGTAGAGTCTTGAGCTTGTGCCAATATGTGTCCATAGCATTTTGAGGGGTCCACATCTCTAGTCCATGCCATGCCAATCATTGAACTTTCTGAAAAGATTATCTTGAATGGATATTAGTTCAATGAGCTATATGTTGTTAATAATTACCAAAACCACCCAGGGATTAGTTGCACTTTCACAAACACATCAAGAGACGCTTCAACTCCATCTATGATCAAGTGAAGGAGGGAGACATAGAGATTTGCAAAATACATACGGATCTAAATGTTGCAGATCCGTTGACTAAGCCTCTTCCACGAGCAAAACATGATCAGCACCAAGACTCCATGGGTATTATAATCATTACAATGTAATCTCGCTTATTGACTCTAGTGCAAGTGGGAGACTGAAGGAAATATGCCCTAAAGGCAATAATAAAGTTGTCATTTTATATTTCCTTATATGATGATCAATTTTTATTATTCATGCTAGAATTGTATTAACCGGAAACTTGATACATGTGTGGATACATAGACAAAACACAGTGTCCCTAGTAAGCCTCTACAAGACTAGCTCGTTAATCGAAGATGGTTAAGTTTCCTAACCATAGACATGTGTTGTCATTTGATAACAAGATCAAATCATTAGGAGAATGATGTGATGGACCAGACCCATCCGTTAGCTTAGCATATTGATCGTTCAGTTTTATTGCTATTGCTTTCTTCATGTCAAATACATATTCCGTCGACTATGAGATTATGCAACTCCAGGATACTGGAGGAATGCCTTGTGTGCTATCAAACGTCACAACATAACTAGGTGATTATAAAGAATCTCCAAAGGTGTTTGTTGGGTTGGCATAGATCGAGATTAGGATTTGGCACTCTGAGTATCGGAGAGGTATCTCTGGGCCCTCTCGGTAATACACATCATAAGAAGCCTTGCAAGAAAAGTGACTAATGAGTTAGTTGCGGGATGATGTATTACGGAACGAGTAAAGAGACTTGACGGTAATGAGATTGAACTAGGTATGAAGATACTGACGATCGAATCTTCGGCAAGTAACATATCGATGGACAAAGGGAATAATGTATGTTGTCATAACGGTTCGACCGAAAAAGATCTTCGTAGAATATGTAGGAGCCAATATGAGCATCTAGATTGCGCTGTTGGTTATTGACCAGAGAGGTGTCTCGGTCATGTCTACATAGTTCTCGAACCCGTAGGGTCCGCACACTTAACATTTGATGACGATTTTGTATTATATGAGTTATTGATTTGGTGACCGAATGTTGTTCAAAGTCCCGGATGAGATCACAGACATGACGAGGAGTCTCAGAATGGCCGAGAGGTAAATATTGATATATAGGGTGATATTATTCGGACACCGGAAGTGTTCTGGAGGGTATTGGGTACATATCGGGTCACAGGAAGGGGTTCCGGGTACCCCCCGGCAAAGATATGGGCCTTATGGGTCAAGAGAGAGACATACCATCTCACAAGGGGCTGGTGCGCCCCCATATAGGCCGAAATAGGAGGATAAGGAAAGAGGGGAAAGGAGAAGGAAAGGGGAGGATTCGGCCTCCCCCTTCCTTCCCTCCCCCCTCTCTTTCCTTTCCCCTCCAATTAATAAGGAGGGGTGGCGAATTGGCGAGGAACCCCAAGCAGGATTCAGCCTACTTGGGGCGCCCCCTTGGCTGCTCCCTCTCCCTCCCACCTATATATATGAGGGGAGGGAGGCACCTACAACACACAACAACATCTGTTAGCCATGTGCGGCGCCCCCCTCCACAGATTACACCCTCGGTCATATTCTCGCGGTGCTTAGGTGAAGCCCTGTGCAGATCACTTCACCATCACCATCACCACCCCGTCGTGCTGACAGAACTCATCTACTTCCTCGACACTCTGCTGGATCAAGAGTTCGAGGGACTTCATCAAGATGAACGTGTGCAGTACTCGGAGGTGCCGTATGTTCGGTGCTTGATCGGTCGAAACAAGAAGAAGTTTGACTACATCAACCGTGTTGTCAAATGCTTCCGCTTTCAGTCTATGATGGTACGTAGACACACTCCCCCCACTACAAAAAATACACTTCCGTGATGATACGTGTTTGTCACAGTAGGTGGCGTTTTTTGTCATGCATGTACATCCATGACAATTTTATGACAGAATCAAGATAGTCATACCTGTGTTGTCATAGAAGTGTTCCATCACATTACCAAAATTATCATCACGGAAGTGTCACCTTCCATGATGATAAATCGCGTGTCACAGAAGTGCTTTCGTCAAGGATGACTGACACATGGCATCCACCATAACGGAACGCCGTTAAGCTATCGGGTCCGGTTTTGGATCCGATAACCCGCTAACAGACCCGACCAATGGGGGTTTTCCACGTGTAAAATCATCATTGGCTAGAGGAAACACGTGTCGGCTCACCGTTGGGATAGATGTCATCCACTCATTGGACCGAAGGCACCTATGATACGTCGACACATGTTAGGGCCGAACAAAGGCCCATTCCTGTGAAAAGGCCGGCCCGTTTGACTTGGTCAAAAGGTGGCGGGCCGGCCCATGGAAAGCCTATTAACGGCTTGTTCGCATATAGCCCATTTACAACCCGCTAACCCAGGGCCCGTTACGACCTATCCGAATTAGGCCCAGTAGCGTCTTCTGGGCCATCCAATATGATTCTAGCCCATTTTAAGTTCCGGCCCATGTATGGCCCATGACATCTTTCAGCCCATATGAGGCCCTTTGTAACTCTTGGCCCATTAACGGCCCGTGGTGAAACTGGCTCGTACTGAACAATGTATCACTTTATACCCATTAACAACCCATTAATCCATTGGGCCTTTTGCAGCCCATGTTATCTTTCGGCCTTCTCAGGACCCGTTTATTCTTGGGCTCATTTCCAGCATTCGGTTACTTACGGCCTGTTACTGCCATTTTCTGCTTGTGGGCCAAATTCAGCCCGTGGTTACGGTCGGCCCGTCTGTGGCCCATTAATACGTTGGGTCGTTTTCATAGCATCATCAAATATGGCCTATTAACGACGACCCATTATGGTCGGCCCATGAACAGACGACTCCAACTCTAGCTCGTTTACGACCATAATGCGGTCTGTGTTTGGCCCATGTTTGGCCAATCGATCATACGGCCCGTCTAAGGCCCATTGATGATACGACCCGTAGAAGGCCCATTGTTTCTACGGCCCATAGAAGGCCCATTGTTTCTACGGACCGTAGAAGGCCCATTGTTTCTACGGCCCGTAGGAAGCCCAGTGTCACTACAGTAAATATGTAGCCCATGGCCTGTTAAAGGCGGGAAACTACTATAGGTTTAGACCCGCTAATGGCGCAAGATGATTATAGGCCCATGTTTTGGCCCATATGAGTAACGGGACGGCCTGGAGACCTACAACACTGAGATCCGCTGAACCTTCCGGCCTAAATTATAGTATACCGACCAAAGAATAAACCTAGACTATACAACAAAGAAAGTACGGCATATTACATACACTGGGAATCAAAGTTTGCTACCGGTGATAATAAAGCGCAACATGACCGCAGATTACATATACTAGGCATCAAAGGTCACCACCAGTGCATATAAACGCACCGACAAAAGAATATACAAAACTGAGAGCACTTCAGGAGGCACTAGACCTGGCAAGCTCAGGCCCCCCAAGCAGCCAAACAAGCTGATGAGACCTCAGTTGTGTCAATGATAGATGCTTCATCCCTAGTTGTATGGCACCATGGTGCACAAGGCAGACCCCTGACATCTTCATTACATCTTTGACTTCAAGTCTGAGCTGAGCTAAAGCAAGCCTTTCCGCTTTAAGTTGAGACTAAAGAAGTCAAACTGATTGAGGCAGCGACTGCACAGAGGTTGTCTCACACCTGCTGGTGAGTAGCTTCAACTCACTGTCTTCATCAGGACAGGACCTTGGGGTCATCTCACTGTCCTCAAGATGGTTTGGCTCACTATCTTTCCTAAAGTTCTGCCTGGCATAAGAGATACGACTCTGAAAGAGAAACAAGGAGACACGTAACAGGTCTCACAATTATATAAGCAAATAAATGGATTTGTTCTGCATAAGGAACATGTTTTTACAACTACAATTTAAAACGGGTAGTTGTTGCAAACATCCAATCAGATGTAAATAGTAGCTGAGGAAATGATGCCTATCCAAATCTGTACTAGAACAAAGTTTGAAGGCTTGTGAAGGATGAACTTACATTACATGTTAACACGGGCTGGACAAAGCCCTTCTCCATGTTTATGGAAAGATAATTCAATAAATTCCCCAAAGAAAATTCTTTATAAGCGTTGCCATTATTTTACATTTTGCAAAGAGTAAATATAGATCAAATAATATTGGAAGAAATAGAGGATAATGAATCTCAGGTGCAGACTGATGATACATAATCAAATAGCAATTAATTAAGTACAATGTTACAAGGCAAAAGGTACTGACAAGAGGAATGCAGACATCAATGTGTGAAGTGGCATTGGCTTTATTCAACTTTTTCGTAAGAGTAAATGTAGATATGATAATTTGGAGAAAGTGGATGGCAGGGCAGATAAGATGCAGAGTAATGCTAGACAATCAACTATCTCGTGATGCATGTACAGTAATACCACCACCGTCCGTTATTATTTGTCTCTCAAATAGATGTATCTAGCACTATTAAGTTCTAAATACATCCAATTGATCAACAATTAATTCGATACAGAGGGAGTACATGACAACAGGTACTTACATGAGAAATCCAAAACTTCATAACCATTCTGTTAATTCTACATTTATCTACGAGTAAATATAGATCTTATAATTTCAAGCAAAGGGAGGATAAAGAAGCGAACATTTATAGTGATGCTACATAATCAAACAGCAATGAGTGTAAGTATGCTGACAAAGGGCAAGAGGTACTGACAAGAGCAATGTAGAGCCCAGTATTCTCGTGAGATCCTATGATCCTTTGAGCAAGGAGATTCATCTGAAAATAGTTTTCATACAAGAGAGAATGTAAGGCACATGCAGAAATTTAGGAGTTCACATTTTGAATTGATATCATAGACAGTACCTAACGCTGGGCTGTCAGCAATTCTAATATAGGTTTGGCCACTTGAGTAGGGGTAAAGTCTGTTACAGTTGGGCCTGTGTTTTCTGTGGCTGCTGATCTATCTGATTTAACATGTATCACTACCTTATCCAAATACCTAGTTTTTACTCCTTGAGGATCTACAATCACCCTCTTCCTTTTGGACATCTATTACGAAAGAACAGCATTTGACTGAAAAAACATAGTATGACGACACATGGAATAGGTACAAAAAATGGACAGGTATGGCATATACTCATATATGATGCTTAAACTAAGCAGATGGTGTAACAAAGTAGAAGTAATGCAAGAGGTCAGATACAAAATATGCGTGACCAATACAACCTTGCCAAGTTAGAGCATGCGCCTTGATGGGTGAATAAGATAGGCCATCCTCCACCATGCCAAGTTTGTTAGCCAGTGGATTGTCCCGCAATATTCCTCTCATGCGCCCATTCTCATATTCATTTTGATAATGTTCAATACCTGACATGCATGAAAACATAAAAACAAGTGAGATTATCGTTGTAATGCAAAAGTGATTCTAATCCAATACTTCCTCCCTATAAACCCCTTTGTGCTATCTCTGCAATTCTTCTAAGAGGTGCCATGCATGTTGTAATTTGGTGTGTGCATTAATATAATGTGGCGTACTACTCAAAATATGAGAGCTCCAGAAGTGATGATACTTCGCAGATGACAGCTTCAACATATAGTAAAGAAGAACAAGTCGACCTGACCTAACAGATTGAAAATATACTAAGGGAGAATAACTCGACCTGACCAGTCGACCGCAAGAGAAGAGGATCATCTTAAAGAAGAGCAGAAGAGCAAGCAGATTGAAGATATTACAAGTCTTTCTATACAATGTCGGTTGGCCACCCATGATGAACCAGAGCGCACAGAGAAATACTATTCCTTCCGGTCTCTCCATATGTGGCTCACATGCATTTCGAAACTAAAGTAGGAACATTTAGCTGACCGATTAAACATCTCTTAGTTTTACTAATATCAGCATAATATCAGATTTGAATTTGTACAACTAAGCTTGTTTAGCTCGATGGGTGGAGCAGTGCTATTACGACACGAACCACATAGGCTGATCGTGGTCATCATAAAATGGGGAAACCATAAGCATGATGAGTATAGTGTTGACCGTGGCAGTGGGATGGCAGATCTGAAGCTGCAAACCGCGCAAAGGGTAGTTAGCAACCGATATTTGCTTTGAAATAACAACTAAGATTTGGTATGGACAAGAAAGTACAGTCAACAAGTGACAAAGAAATGCAATTCTTCTGTCTCTCTATATGTCGCGACATTCATTTGGAAACTCAAATGGGACCTTTAGCTAACCAATTAAATGTGTCTGTTAACTAATATCAATATCATATCACAATCATATTTGAACAACTAAGCTTTGGAATTTTGAGTGTTGTATTGTTTAGCTTGAAGGATGGAGTAATGCTAGTATGATAGAAAGCACCTACGCAGATCATAGTAGAGTAGATAAAAGGGGAAAACCCTAAGCATCAAGAGTAAAATCAGGAAAGTGGAACTAGCCAGACCAGTGGGTGGCGCACATGCTTTTCGAAATGAATATAGGAACATTAGGTGACTAATTAAACGTTCTCTGTTTTAGTAATATGAGCATCATATCAGATTCATATTTCAACACGTAAGCTTTGGAATTATGAGTGGCATGTTGTTTCGCTTGATGGGTTGAGGTCTTGAGGAGCGGTGCTAGCACGACACGAAGCAGTGAAGCACCTATGATGATGGTAGTGAATATAAAGGGGAAACCATAAGGTTTACGAGTATAGTGACCATGACATGGCAGATCTGAAGGTGCAAACCGGACAAAGCTACTTCGCAACCAATGTTTGCATTCAACTAGCCACTACGATTTGGTACGGACAAGAAAAGTACAGTAAACAATTTAAGATCTATTTTCCAGGTGAAATCGATAACTTAAGCACATATGGAAGAGTACCACCTCTCTTGCCATGTCGTGTAGGCCCCTGCTGATACGTTGAGGGTGTTGCGGGTGCGATGGCTGTCGGCGGCGGGAAAGAAGACTTTAGATGGCAGACGACCGGGTTGGGGGATAAATTCTATTGCCATGGATGAGGCGGTCGTAGGAGCGACAACGGCAAAGTGGACGACGACGCCAATGAAGCGAGACGACGCGATGAAAGGATCCTGGTCCGGCGCCGTGGATGAGAGACATCCATCTCTTGCAGTGGACAACGGGGTAGGGGTAGCGGCTCTGGCAAGGTGGAGGATGGAGTGGCAGACGGAGGAGGCTGACCACAGTGGGGAGGTTGTCATGGCACCGATGGTGTATGAATGGGGAAATGGAGGGGGAGGGGGATCTCAAACTTTGGGATGCGCTTGTCTGAAATGTGGGAAAGTTATGAACTTATCCCCCGTTTAAAATTTTGGATATCATGTCAGTTGGGGATAGGACGGTAATCTCGCATCTCCCAAATATTTGCCGGTAACGATTTTGGGCGAGGAGAGGGTGTTTTGCTGCCCATGGTTGGCGCCTACGGTGTCTGAACGGGGCTGACAGGTAGGGCGGTTGTGTCACGTCTTAGGGAAGTTACACATCTGCCCCTATTTAAAATATTAGCCTACATCGATTTTGGACGAGTAGAGTTTTTTTTGCTGCCCACCGTGGATGAATGGGGAAATGGAGGGAGAGACACATGTCTTTCGGACAAGATTGAATCAAATGTGTTTTGCCGCCCATGTTTGGCGCCCACCGTGTCTGAATGGGCTCAGAGGCCGTCGTGTCACGTCTGATTGAAGTTACTAGTCTACCCGTATCGACAGCAGTGTAAATTCGGTCGATAAGGATGTCAAGTGTTAGGGGTAGATAGTAATTTCCATCTCGCAAACACTTGCTTCGGGAAGCCCACAAATGATAGTGGGTGTTTAGCCGCTTCATTCAAAACCTGGGAGAATTAGCATCCACGTTTGCCCCGGGCCCTGGCAACTAAATCCAAATCCAATTTTTATCCGACTACGAATATCCACAGATAATTCTACGTTTTGCTATTTATTTCTTCAAAACCACAACAAAGATTTATTCCACCTTTATATATGATTATGATTTATAAATGCCGTGATCTTCGAATTCAGTAGGTTGGATACACTTTGAGTCAAACAGTTATTTCATCCAATACAATATGCTCACACGAAAAACAGTTCACCTTATGTCAATCATACAAGTACTAATGATTACCTCGCCTAAAAAATTCGGATCATTACAACACATGGACAACATAGGGGGTCTTACAACATAATCCATTCAGAGACATGACACAACATGCAAGTACAATAATCTAATGACAATTTCAACTGCTATCTAAAGAAGAACTGGGATTACCCTGGGCTTCAGATAGCAGAAGCAGCAGGACCTCCTCTGTCTTCAAATGCAACATTCTTACTTCCTCCAATTCTCGGGTTGCTTGCATAATGCGTGCAGCTAATTGCATAATTTCCATCTTCAAGATCGAGATTACCCCATTCATGTAGCCACACCATCTCTCTCTACCTCTAGTAGAGCCTCAAGAACTATAATATCTATGCTCAGACTACTCTCTGGCGGTGTTGCCTCTGAACTGCTACCATCTGGTAACATGGATGGTGCACTGCTTCCACAAATAGATTCTAGGGTTGTACATTGTGTCCTAGTGTGAACAGCATCCTGAAAGGTTTCCGCTGGACATAAGTAAGAGATAGTTATTGCATGATCCAGGCAGTAAGCTTACATGGTAAACGACATACAAATTATTGCCGAGCATGGCAAGCTATATTTAAATGGTTCGAAGCAGCATCAGCCGAAAAGAAATTAAAATGGTAAGATGAAACTAGGGATGTAATTGGCAAATAAACGACATCCACCGGTCCCATCTAGTTAGTTTTTGCTAGCTCACTGGTTCATTTTCCTCAAAAAACAAAAACTCTTTTGAACTATCATACCACTAGTGGACTTTAATCGGGATTAAACGGGACCTAGTTGACATCCCTAGTTAAAAGGGAGTGTACCACCGCTATATTTAAGTTTCCAAGGCATCTAAGCAGTTGAAATAATCTGTGAAAGCACTTAACAGTGTGGCCTCATATAAACTATAAAGACAGTCTTGTGATGAAGTTCAGAGGAAAAGTTAAGGACTCAAATGAACTAGGCATGCATTTCTTTACGATAGTACAACAGGCACTGCTGACATATTGGCCAACTCAGGTATAGCGTAACAAGTAACAAACAAGCATTCGAATCAAGCAATACAGCAAAGCAGACAACTAAACTATTTGTTATTCTGTAGGATTACAGGTTGAGGGCACAAGCCAAGAAAGCAGCCCACACGCATTACATTTCACATGTACTAAAACACACTGGCTTACCATATGTTGCTGCGAAGCCTCGCTGCTGTTGCAATGTTCTTTGAAGGTATCGTCAGCATCCCGTGGTTGCAAATCTACTTGTTGTAGTTTATTCTGCACCCTCTATTTAGGTAAAATTAATTTTAATCGCATGCACTGGTTCAAATTGATCATCAATGGTTCATCTAAACTAATGAAAGAAGGGTGTGTGTGCATACATGACAACATATCTGCTTCCCTCTATTTTTATGCTTGTTCGAGGTGCTAGCCCCAAAAGAACAAATATTTTGCTTGATGGGGTTGGCAGCTCCATAATTAATAGAAGCATCAAATTAGTCATGCAACTTGGGAAGATCAAGAACACACAAAAAAGTAATGAAAGAGGCTCGTAGCAGTGATGTAATAGCTAGCATCAGAAAATGTAGGGTAAAATGAACAAAAACCAGCGAAACCACATGCTAGTTTGCTGATGTGTAATTAAGCATAGAGAACATGAATCAGTCTGATGGAACCAATAGGTGGCATCAGAACAACACCATTATCATAAATATAGCATGCAAGAAGTAAAATAGTAGGCAGTGATATCTAGGAAGTACAATAATACTTAGGACAAAACTAAAGCATATTAACTATATGTGCACTGGTATGTAATTTAGCACATGTAACATGTTCACTGCCAGAAGTATGGCCCTACAGGTGCAAGCAGAATAACGCGTCTCATGAAAAACTGAATGATGCCCTGAAGAAATTCAAAGGTGCGGTGCTTATGCTAAGAAAGTGAACGTAGGCGCCGGCCGTTGGATAATAGTACCTGATTATCGGCGGCATATGGGTATCATTGGCATACTTGATAGCTAAGGATCGTCGATGGTGCTCGTGTTGCGGTTGAGTTTGGGCCGGCTGTCGCCGTCGCTGAACTGGCTCCGGTGCTATGGTTGCGGCGCCTGTCGACATACAAGAAAGCTCATTTGTGGTAAGTGAACAGTTGCGCGATAAAGAGAAAAACCGAAGAAGTACAGGTCGAAATAACCTGATGAGGCTGCGGCGTCGGTAAACTAGGGCCGGTGGAGTTGAATATGGCGTCCATGGAGCGGGTCCGGTGCAGTGGACGAAGGCTTCGGTGGGCGCGTTGTATAGTGCTTTCGGTAAGGCGGATCTGTTACGGCGGACGAGGGCTTGTATGCAGGTCCAACGAAGGGATGGGCGAGGGAGTCAGTGAAGGGCCTACATTGTGGTGGACGAGGGCGCCGGTTAGGCAGATCCAGTGCGATGGACCATGATGGCGGTCAAGGAGATCTGGAGCGGTGTACAAGCCAGTGGTTGAAGCGGCTCCGGTGAAGTGGTTAGTTGGCAGTTGGGGGTTCCAAGGTGCAGAAGGTAGATCCGTCGGGGTGTGAGGTCCACCGTTGCGGCGGAGGACTAGATTCGGCGGCTTGCCGTGGTTGGGGGGGGGGTCGGGGAGGGGCACTGGGGAAGAATGTTGGGGGCAAAGAGGGGAAAACAATGGAGTTACCAAAGTATCCCTTTTCCGTTCATGTGGCAGGGGTAAAACAGGAATATCGCAGGGCTAAACTTTCGGGCGCGAGATATTTCGATGTGAGTAGGAAGTTTGAAAGCTTTTGGCACCTGAAATTATATTCTGCTCTTGTATGGCCGACTATGATATCATGGCCGAGAATTTGTTTGTTTTGCACGCAAACAAGTGCAAGTTTTGAAAATCAATGTCTCCAACTCGAAACTTAGATTGTCCATTCAATTCAAATATGGATCATTGAGCTACTACAAGCAAATACCATCATATGGTCCAATTCAAATGAAATTCCAAATGTGTTTATCCTAAATATGACGACAAAAGCAAAAAATGTGTATGTGTATGAATGAAGTGGATGATTATAAAGTTTGAGCATGCCCGTATGTGTATATCTCTAGGTTTGATATATGAATTTGAAATCATGAAATCCCGACTTAAAAATGTACCTCCATTTAAACGAATTACAAAAGCTAATGATGGAGTCAAATTCCAAAATTCCAATCTTAGGTTTGTAATTCTGGTACATCAAAGTGTATCACGCATGTTCAAAAGTATCGTCACCTCATAGTCCAAACTGTGAAACAAATTGATCAACCTTGAGTGCACACACTATTGGCCATGTATATCTCAATTACGCTAAAGTTCCTCAAATATAGACACCTCACTCTTTATCTGAAGCCAACCCCCCTCGTCACCCCCCCACACACAGAGACGTCGTTCTCTCCCCCAAACACCAACACACGAGCACATTAACACCCCTCTCTCTCTTCTAAAGTCCGGACCCCAATATAGGTCTCTATCACTTTGTCTCTTGGACATGCACACATCTCTTCCCCCACTCTCTAGCTAGGTCTCCCGGCATCTCTCTTTCCCAAGCGCACGCACTATGTAGAGTGTATCTTTCCCATACACACAAAACATCGCCCCCAAACGTCTATCTACCTAGTTATGTGGTTCTCGCACACTCACCTCACACACCACCCCCACTGCAAAACAAGCACACTTTGTCTCCTTGTGCACCACTCTCCTCTTTCTATCTCTCCCACATGCGGACCCACCCTAGCTCCTCCCTGTATACATATATGTCGTGACTCTTTCCATAGCTCCCTAATGTATCATCGTTCTCGATCTCGCACATTGTTGTCTACACCATCTATTTTAAATCTCTCATGAAGTCCCTATCACACACACGATGACTCGCTTCCCTTGCGTCTCCGTACATAGGCCAATTTCAAACAACATCAACATTGTCTCCCTATCTATACGCCATTTATGGATAGAAATGCCCCCTCTCTTGCCCCTCTCTTCCTCTCTCTCTCTCTCTCCGTCACTAGCTCTCTCTCTCTCTCACACACACACCCCTCTCCCACACACAATCGATGTCTCTTCCAAATAGTCTGCTCCCCCGCCCGCACCCATGCTATCCCGCTACTACACATGTCACACCATTCCCCCTTCCCTTATACTAGGTTTACATCATTAGTGGTCTCTCCACTCCACATACACACACTCCCTCTCACACACAAACGCGCGCACAAACACCCACAAACACGCACAAACACCCATTAATCTAGATCCTCATCTCTCCCCATGCCCGCATGTGTATCTCGCACACTCACTCTCTAATTATCTATATGTGTCTCCACGTTACACAACACAAAGCCCCATGTACAAGTCTCTCTCTATCCTCCACACACATAGACACAAAGAATCTGTTATCATTGCCTCAGTCTCTAGACATATCGCACACGCACACTGTCTGTCTCTCTCTCTCTCTCTCTCTGTCGCAAACACGCTCAACAAGGGTTTTTCCATGAATAACTTACCATCTATTCATCAACAGTCGTGGTAGTACGACGAACACAAGACATGAAAAAGAATAAATCTACACGTGCTTAGACCACCTAGTATGACTACTAGGACTAGAGCAAGCCAAAAAGTGCGCCGCCGTCACCCCCTCCTTATCGGCGACGAGAAAATCTTTGTTTTACACAGTCGAGAAGTCATTGTGCTAAGGCCTCACATGCTGAGGCGTTGAATAGAATGTAGATGCTAGTTTACGGAAACAAGTATCGATAATACGTTTGTATCTTCATACTTATATTTCTTCTCTTATAAAAAACCGAGTTGGTGATGATGGTACGCGTGCCATCTTGCAATATAGACCGTCCGATCTATATCTGACTGATGGAAATTAAACTAAAAGATACCCGCACCCCTCTCCACATTTGCAGACAAGGCCTTCCCTCGTTCATCCTTATCTCCAACAACCTCATTGTTGAGAAATTAAGAAAGGAAGCCTCTGGAACAAACTGGCCTGGTGGCCACTGTCGGCGTCATCAATCCCCATGCCTCCGCTCAGTCCGACCATCAATCACCACCACGCCCCACTCCTCTTCACCTTATCTCCTATTTCTTGAGATATCATTAGTTTTTACACATGGGATTACTCCCACATGGGTCAATCACAACGAGTGTTTTTAATAAAAAAATGCATCTTGATGTTCCGTGCAATGCACAGATCTTGCTAGTACTCCTACAGAAGACTAAGTTGGTGATGATGGTGTGTCTGCCATCCGTCGTTTGTGACCATTAGATCTACATCTAATGACTGTGAGGTAAGTTGTTGCCTTCTCTCACAAACATCCCACTTGTCTACCAATTTGCAGAAAAACCCATAATTAGTATCTTAAAACCAACCACATCCCTCCTTGACCTCACCAAAACAGCCCAAGGAATATATTCTAATTGAAACATAATATATCTCTAGTGATATATGTATATCAAAATTAGAGTGTTTTGTATCAAGTTTGTGAATAAGTATTATTCTAATTATGATTCGTTGCAACACACATGAACATTGCTAGTATTTCCAACCATGCAATTTTTCCCTAGTATTCTATAGTTTCGAGTTTTCCATCAAGATATTAGTCACTCATGGTTGATATTTACTTTCAATCATGTACACATATGCACTATGTAACTAGCCTTGATTATTGGGTTCCAAATCTTAAATTTCACTCCTACTTACAATATGTAAAGTATTTAACAAACTTTCAACCAGCCCTAGGAAGAATCTATTGTACAAAAAATAGCAAAAACATACCCAAAATTTCTTAATCCACGCCAAAAACTACAACCTACCGATTAGGTTAATTTAAACCCATTTATGACAGGGTTGGCCCACACATCCGTGCTGACGAGGCAGCTTAAACCAACACATTTTGTTTGACCGTTGACACGAGGGACCCACATATGACCTTCTATCTAGTTATTCCCCCTCAAATCATTATTTTTCCTGAACATTACTTCAAACAGTACTGATGCGTGTTCGTCGGTGGCGCCGGTGATGTGCGAGTTGGCCGCCGCTCCGCCGGACGGGCCAGACGCCTTGCTGGCCTACGCACCGGTTGGCAGGCTGGCCCAAGCGTGACTCGCAAGCGAGCAAGCCACCGCTCTGGCCTTTGCTCGAGACAGATGGCTGGCCTTAGCACGGCGCGCGTGAGCAAGCCGCCGTGCCACCGTGCCAATCTAGCTAGCAAACCTTGCAGACAAGCAGCTGGACGGAGCTATCTTGGCTAGCTAGCGGCCGCGAGCGCTGGACGAAGCTGGCATCCGGGATGCCGCATGATGGGTTCCGCACCCCCGATGGTTTTGACCTCACCTTCTGCCGGCGGCAATAGCTGCGTCCCATGGCCGAGGATGACTAGGTGGACGGGCCGGAGGTAGGAGGTCACTCGGGGATTTTTGTGCAGACTGACATGTAGGTCCCACAAGTCATAACGCCCGATGTCGGTGTCAAAACCGGCGGATCTCGGGTAGGGGGTCCCGAACTGTGCGTCTAAGGCGGATGGTAACAGGAGGCAGGGGACACAATGTTTACCTAAGTTCGGGCCCTCTTGATGGAGGTAATATCCTACGTCCTGCTTGATTGATCTTGATGATATGAGTATTACAAGAGTTGATCTACCACGAGATCGTAGAGGCTAAACCCTAGAAGCTAGCCTATGATTATGATTGTTGTTGTCCTACAGACTAAACCCTCCGGTTTATATAGACACCGGAGGGGCCTAGGGTTACACAGAGTCAGTTACAAGGGAGGAGATCTGCATATCCAAATTGCCAAGCTTGCCTTCCACGCAAAGGAGAGTCCCACCCGGACACGGGACGAAGTCTTCAATCTTGTATCTTCATAGTCCAACAGTCCGGCCAAAGTATATAGTCCGGCTGTCCGAGGACCCCCTAATCCAGGAGTCCCTTAGTAGCCCCCGAACCAGGCTTCAACGACGACGAGTCCGGCACGCAGATTGTCTTCGGCATTGCAAGGCGGGTTCCTTCTCCGAATACTCCATAGAAGACTTTGAACACAAGGATTGTGTCCGGCTCTGCAAAATAAATTCCACATACCACCGTACAGAGTACAATATTTCCACAAATCTAATCCGCTGACAACTTTTCATAACGTGACATCACGCCATGGCCCGGTCGTTATTCGAACCGTTTTTCTCAACCAGCTAGTACACATATTGCGAGGCAGTTTTCTTGGCACGTCTTGTCGAAGTAGAGACCGTATCCCCTTATCACGGGATTCTCATCAATGCAGGTGTGGGTAACCCAACCGCGCTATCAATTACGACGCTTGGGGAATAAGCAAGTTTACCAGGCAGGTGGGGAGGCGCATAACTTCTTCCGCCCTTATAAAGGGACAAGGACTCCATCTTTTCACCCACGCCTTCTTCTTCCCTGCCCATCCATTCTTGCGCACTCGAGCTGCAGCGCCCAAGTTCGCATCCTCTCCGTAAACCACTCCAAACATGTCCAGAGCGGGAGGCAATTGGATGGTCTCCTCCATTACGGAGGAGAACATTAAGAAGCTCCGGGAAGCCGGATACCTGGCCGCAGACATCGTGCACTGGCTCCCAGATGAGAGGCTGATCGCCCCTACCCCCGAACCCTATGAAAGGGTTGTATTCCTTACCCATTTCGTCTATGGACTGGGATTTCCCCTCCACCCATTTGTTCGCGGGCTCATGTTCTACTACCGGCTGGACTTCCACGATCTGGCCCCCAATTTCATCCTCAACATCTCAACGTTTATCATCGTGTGCGAGGCCTTCCTCTGCATCAAGCCCCACTTCAGCCTGTGGCTGAAGACCTTCAATGTTAAACCAAAGGTGGTGGTCGGCCAGCAAGCGCAGTGAGGAGGCGCCATGGTGGGAAAAATGCCCAACGTCACCTGGCTCGAAGGCTCCTATGTGGAGACAGTGAAGGGGTGGCAATTGGGGTGGTTCTACATCACCGAGCCGCGTGACACCAACTGGGTGGCGGCCCCCGAATTTCGATCCAACATCCCCACGCGGCTCACCTCCTGGAAAGAGAAGGGCCTATCCTAGGGTTCATCGGTGGAGCTGACCGGACTCCAGAACTGTGTTAAAAACATGATAAGCAAGAAAATCAAGCTTGTTAACGTGGTCCAGGTCATGCTCTTCCGCCGGATCCTCTCGTGTCAAAGACGAGCATTCAATATGTGGGAGTTCGACCCGGTCAAGCACCAGACGCTGCGAGAGCTCTTCGACACGACACACCAGGACATCTGGAGGGTGTAGTTCAAGTCCGCCGAGGTACCTTCTCTCCTTACCGAGGATCACGGACTCAGCGCAAAGCGCCCTGCCAATCCGGTAAGCTTCTTATATCTCATAAGTCATTTCTTTCCCCAGTATCATCATGTGGGGGATCTAAGTCTCCACACCATTTAACAGGAATGGGTCACGACAGCGGAGTGGATCGATTGTCCGGCCCCACTTCCCGAGGAATCAACAAGTGCTCTCTTAATGGAGATGCTGGTTCCGGCGCCCTATGAGGCGCCAGAGAAGAAGGCCAAGAAGAAGGCCACGGGGACCAGGAAAGGTCTCCGGCGCAAGGTCGTATTGGAATCATCGTCCGATAACACCAAGGCGCCCTCCTCCCATGAAAACAAGAAGGAGGAAGAGGAAAGTTCTCCCCCCGCCCCAGCCGGGGAAGACAAGGAAAGGAAGGCCGCCCCGTCAGGGGAAGCCGAAGGGTCCAAGAAGGGAAGGACTCTCCTTTGGGACTGCTCCACGGCGGCCGCTTTTAGCGACGAGGAGTGGTTACCCAGGGACAAGCCCCTAGCGAAGTCGTAAGTATCCGGATACTGCAATAATTCTTGGTATGCTTTATTTTATTACTTCTTATCATGCCAAACATGATCATGAAGCCCCTTCAAAACCCGTATCGACGTATCCTCTTCGGATGAGTCTTTGGGCCCGTCGGAGATGAACAGCGATTCACTCCCGACCGCCTCCTCCCCCTGCCCTTCGGACAATGTCGAGGTGTTGTCTCAAATGGTACCGACCCAAGGGGAGACAGTTCCGGAAGCGCCCCAAGGCGACATTCCGGACGTTGGGCGCACGAGGGGCAAGACTCCCATGGGCTCTAATGCCGGGGCAGCAAGTCTGTGCCGATGGCCTTTGTCCATCCAGGGTCATCGGACAATTTGCTGGAAGCGCTTCGCGGTGCTTCCATTGACGAAGAGCGCCGCACTATCGTGAGTGCGGTGGTCAAGAAGATTCAGTCCGCCAAAAGCGGACTGACTGAAGCCTGTGCCAGCCTCCTAACAGGCTTTGAGGTAAGTAATCAAATTACGAGAAAATGTTATAGCATAGACAGTAGCCCCTGATGCTCTGTTTGGTGTTCGGAAGAAAAGCCGAACAGAGGATCAAATAGTAACCACAGGAGTCTAATCAGAATATGTCTATGTGAATAAGCAGGCTTCACTGCTGGCTGATGCCGCTCACACGGCGGAGGTCTCCACACTGAAGCGGGACCTTGAGCGGTCCGAGGAAGAGCTCGACCTTACCAAGAGGCAGCTCGAAGAGAACAAAGGTAAGTGATACCTCATCTGTTTATTGATAAAGAAAAAGGAAACTTGTTGTTAGATCACAGGATCGTCATGAACTTTTCTAGGGTCCACGACCGAAGTGGCGACCCTGAAGAAGACAAAGCGGCCAAGGAGCGCGTCGAGCGCGAAAAGCAAGAGGCCCGAGTCGGAGAGGTTCAGCAAGAGCTCCAGGAGTTTGTCAAGAAGTATGAGTCCTTGGAGCGTGACTCGAGGACGCAAGGGTCCGAGCTTGCGAAGGCCCTCGAGAATGCACAGAATGCCAAGGCCGAAGCCCAAAAGGCCCTCTAGGAAATTGAGGCAGTCAGGAAAGCAAGCATGTGAAGGAAACTTTCCTTTTACTTACCCAAATTCGGAGCTCTCCAGGAGCGTTCACAAATCTACCCATCAGTGTGTCGGATGCCGTGGAGTTCTACCGGGCCGAGGAAGGGAGCTTGACGGAGAAGTTGTTCTGGTCTTAGTATACTAGGACCAAACATCCGATTCCCTTGAGCGACCAGTTGAAGCAACTCGTCGAGCTTCACAAGGTGGACGAACTGGCCATGAAGGGCCTCATAGTCCGGATGTGGCATGGTGTGCCCCTGCCCGACAGCTATTTCGGCCTGGTAAGGCGGCTTGTAAACGCCTGCCCCCGGCTTGAAGTCATAAAGCGGTCCGCCTGCATTGAGGGTGCGCGCAAGGCTTTTGCCCAGGCGAAAGTGCACTGGGCGAAGATGGATGCTGAGAAGCTGGTGAAGGAGGGGCCACCGGAGGGCAAGGAACATCGCTACCCCGAAAAGTATTATGACAGTGTCCTGAAGGGTGCTCGCCTTGTGGCAGATGAACATGCTAAGGATATAATATTTGAATGAATGTACTCTTTGATCCTGTAATATGAAACAAGTTCATGTGCGCTATGTACGCTTGTTAATTTAAAATATTACCTTCTGTGCAGCCGTTTATAAAATTTGAGAGTTGGCCAGTCGTCGGCTTCTGCCCCCATGTAACTAGTACTGAGGTGTTCGGGGTAGACCTGATCACTCTTTATCCCAGTTTTGGGTCCTTTGAAGGAGGTGTTTAGCACAACGAACCAGACAATCGGACCATAAGGCTTTATCACTCTCACTTAGCCATAGAAGTCTACAATTTTAAATTTTGGCGAAGCCCCTAGTATTCGAAAGGCCGAACTTGGGGCGCTATGTACGCCTAAATCGGACAAGGCCGACTCCTCGCTTGAAGCGGCAAAAATCTTTAAGGATTTGAGACCTCTCGAACAACAACCAGCTCTCGCCGCATCATGACAGTCAGTTTTTGGCTTTCTCTACTGAGGTGCTCGTCCGGAAGAACCGGGACACAATCGCAGTAGTTCTCCCAGTGCTACCTTAGCCGATATAGTGGAACGTAAGGTACCAAAACATGGGAGCCGGGCAAACCCAACTATTGACCCAAGACATGATTCGGAGCTGATGCATATAATGCTATAAGTTCGGGGTGCCGCACTGTCGAAAGTGTTCGGACTTTTCATGCCGTGTTATGGGGTAAACTGCAGCCCCTAGCGCACTGGTCGTATCAGAATGTACGGGTCAACTTGTCGTAAGTAAGCAGACAGGAAAACAAAGAAAAGATAGAGGAATGCCATAATGAGCTAATGATGTACATTGTTATTTAGATGATACATCAAAGCGTATGCATACATGCAGTGCAATAATTAACAGATAGGACTATTTGACATGTCCTATCCAAGGTCAAGCTGCGTGTGGGTATGCAAAACAGGTATATCGATCGTTATCAGAGACCACCTGAGGATTCCCTTGTACGTCAAAGCTTCTTGCTTCCTTGGTATTTCCTTCCCGTGATAGGCCCGAGAATCAGATGATCGAAGAGGGCCTTCAGAGAGTAGGGGCCTGAAAGGAAGAAAATGTTAAAGGTATATGGGTCCTGTAGCGGTTGAGCCGCATTGTGGGCCGTGCCATAGCCGTGCCTCCGCCTATGCCCATGGTATCTTGAGTGCGTAATTACGTAAGCGTGGCGCAAATTTCGCCGCTTGACTGGGACTAGGATGGAGGCCGAATTGCTAGGTGAGCTCTAAACATGCCTGGCGATCCTCTTGTAGGGTACTTCGGACTCGCTTGAAGGTGTCCGAGGTCTTTTTCGCCGAATTGGCTGTTTGCCTCATAAGGCTGCTTTGCGCTTCTGCTGCGAGGGCCGCAGTGTGCTCCTCCGTGCGGAGCGAGCCTTCTGTGTTTCCATTAACTATTATAACCCTACGAGGTTGTGGCATTTTGAGCTTGAGGTATTCATAATGCGGTACCGCATTGAATCTGGCAAATGTGGTTCGTCCGAGCAGTGCGTGATAGCCACTGCGGAAGGGGATGATATCGGAGATTAACTCCTCGCTTCGGAAGTTGTCCAGAGATCCGAAGACTACTTCCGGTTTTATTGAGCCCGTGCAACAGGCCTCTACACCTGGGATGACACCTTTAAAGGTGGTTTTGGTGGGTTTGATCCTCGGGGGGTTTATGCCCATTTTACGTACTGTATCCTGATAGAGCAGGTTCAGGCTGCTGCCACCGTCCATAAGGACTCGAGTGAGGTGAAATCTGTCAATGATGGGGTCAAGGACCAATGCGAGAGAACCGCCAAGACGGATACTGGTGGGGTGGTCCCTGCGATCGAAGGTGATCGGACAAGAAGACCATGGGTTGAACTTTGGGGCGACTGGCTCCATCGCATAGACGTCCCTTAGTGCACGCTTCCGTTCTCGCTTGGGAATGTGGGTTGCGTATATCATGTTTACCATTTTCACTTTGGGAGGGAATTTCTTCTGTCCTCCTGTGTTCGGCGGCCGGGGATCCTCCTCGTCGTTGCTATACAACCCCTTTTCCTTGTTTTCGGTATTTAACTTGCTTGCCTGTTTGAACACCCATCATTCTCTGTTGGTGTGGTTGGCTGGTTTATCGGGGGTGCCGTGAATTTGACACGAACAATCGAGTATGCGATCCAAGCTGGACAGGCCCGGATTGCTTCTTTTGAACGACTTTTTTCGCTGACCGGATTTAGAGCCATCGAACCCGCATTGACTGCCGTGTCTTTAGCGTTGTCGCCGTTGTTGCGGCGCTTGTGTCTGTTGCGACATGGCCTGCCTTTGCTATCTTTGGCATCTGAATTGCCAGGGTTTCTTGAGGTGTTGTTGTTGCGAGCCAGCCAGCTATCCTCGCCCGCACAAAAGCGGGTCATGAGTGTCGTGAGGGCTGCCATGGACATCGGCTTTTCTTGGCCGAGGTGTCAGGCGAGCCACTCGTCGCGGATGTTATGCTTAAATGCCGCTAAGGCCTCGAGTCCAGAATTTCCTGGCTGATTCCCCTGGCTGTTGGGTTATGTGACTCAAGTCATCGGCATCCGGTGGTCGCACGTAAGTGCCCTGGAAGTTATCAAGGAATGCGTCTTCCAAGTTCTCCCAGCTTCCAATGGAGTTTGCCGGCAGGCTATTGAGCCAGTGCCGAGCAGGTCCTTTGAGTTTTAATGGGAGGTACTTGATGGCATGTAGATCGTCCCGCGTGCCATGTGGATGTGGATGAGGAAATCTTTGATCCATACCACGGGGTATGTTGTGCCATCATATGATTCAATATTCACGGGTTTAAAAACTTCTGGGAATTCGTGATACATTACTTCATCTGTGAAGCATAGGGGGTGTGCAGTGCCTCTGTGCCGAGCTGTATCACGACGCAGTTCATACAAGTCTTGTCTGCTATATTCGGCCCGGCCGGATTTGCTTTTACTATATCCGGCGTGACGGTCGTCGTCACTCGTTGGGGCGCGCCCCCGTGATCCGTAGATCGATCTTTTATGTCCCGATTTGTTTTCGAATACTTCTCGCAGGTCCTGTGTGTTACCCCGGGCCTTGGTATTTTTGTTTGACTGGCGACGGGGTGCAGTCTAGACTTCATGCTGATATGCCGCTTTGTCTCGGCCACGAGGTGGCTGGTCAGCTGCATCATATGCTGGTGATGTAGGCTTTAATGCCTCCTCCTCAAGTTGGGGTAGCAACCTGCGCTTTGGGTAACTTTTGGTTGGGCGCTCGAGTCCGTATTCCTCTGCTGCCAGTACCTCGGTCCATCTATCCTCTAGCAAATCTTGGTCAGCTTGAAGCTGATGTTGCTTTTTCTTCAGTCTTTTTGCTCTGGCTATAAGCCGGCGCTTGAAGCGCTCCTGTTCGACGGGATCCTTAGGCACGATAAATTTTTCGTCGCCGAGGCTCACCTCGTCATCGGAGAGGGGCATGTAATTGTCATCCTCTGATTCTCCATCTGCCGCCTGTTCCTTGGGGCTAGCTTGCCCATCCTCCCGCTCGAAGTCTGGCTGGAGGTGATTGTCTTCGTCTTCGGTACTATTCGCAACGTTATTGTCTCTTGTGCCGGTATCGCTGCTTTTGCTATGGCGGGGCTTAGAGCGGCGCCGATGACGCCGGTGCTTAAATTGCTTCTCGAGGGGATTATCCTCTGTTGCCTTATTGCCATTGCTTTCTTTGGGGGTGTCCACCATGTATATATCGTATGATGAGGTGGCTGTCCAGCGCCCCGTGGGCGGTGGTTCCTGTTCTTCTCCTACATCGTCGTCCATACCATCGATGTCTTCGGAGCCGAAATCAAGCATGTCGGTTAAGTCATCGACAGTGGCTATTAAGTGGGTGGTGGGTGGGTGACGAATTTCTTCATCGTCTGCTTCCCACTCGAGCCGGACATAGTTCGGCCAAGGGTCTCTTGACAAGGAGAGAGACCTCAATGAATTTAGCACGTGCCCAAGGGCGAGTGCTGAAAGATATCCGCGGAGGTAAACTCCATGATCGTGCCCAATCAGATTCGATAGGCACGGACATAGGCGGTTTGGAGTCTGTGGCCGGGGATGAATACAAGGGTCCGGCAACACAGGTCTCATAGGAGGTGGAGTCAGTATTCGGCTCTATCGCCGCTGAGTGTGCGGCCTCCGTGGCAGGGTCCGTCCACCCGTCCTCGGACGGCACAATCTGCTCCGGATTGAGGGCTGGAGTAGCCACAGGTGTGACCTCATGAACATCGTCCGGCGGCAGAGCTAAGTCATGCTCGTCGTGACTGTGCGGCGCACCTGACATGGGCTCGAATCCGTCAAAGAGCAAGTCTCCGCGGATGTTGGCAGTATAGTTTAAGCTTCCAAACCTGACCTGATGGCCAGGGGCGTAGCTCTCGATCTGCTCCAGATGGCCAAGCGAGTTGGCCCGCAGTACAAAGCCGCCGAATACGAAGATCTGTCTGGGGAGAAAAACCTCACCCTAGACCGCATCGTTGCCGATGATCGAAGGAGCCATCAAGCCTTATGGTGACGACATAGTGGAACTCTCAATGAAAGCACCAATGTCGGTGTCAAAACCGGCGGATCTCGGGTAGGGGGTCCCGAACTGTGCGTCTAAGGCGGATGGTAATAGGAGGCAGGGGACACAATGTTTACCCAGGTTCGGGCCCTCTTGATGGAGGTAATACCCTACGTCCTGCTTGATTGATCTTGATGATATGAGTATTACAAGAGTTGATCTACCACGAGATCATAGAGGCTAAACCCTAGAAGCTAGCCTATGATTATGATTGTTGTTGTCCTACGGACTAAACCCTCCAGTTTATATAGACACCAGAGGGGGCTAGGGTTACACAGAGTCAGTTACAAGGGAGGAGATCTACATATCCGAATTTCCAAGATTGCCTTCCACGCAAAGGAGAGTCCCACCCGGACACGGGATGAAGTCTTCAATCTTGTATCTTCATAGTCCAACAGTCTGGCCAAAGTATATAGTCCGGCTATCCGAGGACCCCCTAATCCAGGACTCCCTCACCCGGTCGAATAGAAGGCGTTGACTTAATGGGTGACATGGGCCCTATTTGGATACTCTAAGTCAGAGGTTAGATTCTAACCCTGAACTAACTCTAACCAAAGTGGTGTTTGTATGGCAGGGTTAGATTGGCAACAAATGTATCCAAACAGGGCCATGGGTTGAAACGTGCCTACAACGACACTTTGTAGAGTAGTCATTCCTTGGTAGGGCTGGTTGGTAAGAGCATGTCCAATGGTTGATAAGGTAGTCTTATCTTAAGTCTGCCACGTATGCAAGTGGTAGTAGTTTCTTGGCATTATTAGGGGTTTCTTGTAAGGAACAATGTACTACTAGCGACAAAAGGCGATTCTAGGTTGCGTTGTACTCCAACAAGTACTACTAGTGTTCGCGGGTGTGTATACCTCGTTTTGTGGGTTCGATCCCAGCCGAACGCACAGCGACCTTTTTTTCAATAGTAACTTCGCTGCGAGCCAATATTTTACACTGGTAGTTTGAGTTTTGAAGTCAAACGGACGTGCGGCACCACAATCTAGGTGCACTGGATAGCCTAGCCACGTGAACGAGTTTTCCTTCCTAGCATCTCGTGGCTCGCGTGCTCGCCCTAGCCGCACCTCGCTTGCATCTTCCTCATCAGCTAGTAGAATATTTAAACCAGCGCCTCCCAATTAAGCCCAAGGAGCCGGAAAAGCCCGACGGGGCATTGGGAACTATGCAATATGGCCCTGTACGTAAAGTGCTCTACTACTACTACTCTGTAGCTTGTGGCGTTGCACGCATGGACTTCACTCCATTATCGGCTCTACTATAAAAGAAATTCCTCTTGACGTGTTTTTCTTGAAAAAAACGGAGGCAAAAGCTTTGCTTCATCTCATTCATAAAGAAGGAACTACTAACAAAGTTCGACGAGATCCATTACACCTCCACAAATGGAAGCTAAAAGCCTAGTCTCACTGTATCAAATAACTCAAATGTTCTGCCCCCGCAGTAACCGTCACTGATAAACAGGCTGCTAGTGTGTGCGTGAGAGGAGCGGCTGAGTAGGCCAGCTACGTGAGAGGAGCGGCTGAATAGAGCACCAAGAGTACCCACTAGGCTACTACGCAGGTGTACTTTCCCTGCCTTGATAGTACAACGATGGTTCTAGAGAACAGTAGTACCCTCCACTTCCAACTGTAGCTCCTTGGCCCTGAGATTCAAGAGTTCAAAACTGGTGCACTATACTAGAAGTACAGTACATAGCACTAGTAGTACCCTCGCACTACTACTAGTTGAGAAAGTAGTACTAGTACTACTACAGTACGAGTACATACTCCTCCGTCACATAATGTAAGACATTTTCTGACACTAGTTGGCGTGTACAAAAAATAGCAAAAACATACCCAAAATTTCTTAATCCACGCCAAAAACTACTAGCTAGTGCTAAAAATTTCTTATTAGTGCTATTATTTACAGTATAATGCAATCCCATAACATCCCATAATGCTAGTACTAGTAGTAAATAATAGCCTCACCCCTTTGCTAAGGCTAGCCATAGTGGGGGTAACATAACTGGTAACATGCACTTGGGACTAGCAAACATGCTTATGTGGCACACAATTAAATAAGAGAGAGGGTTATAGAAACATAGGTAGATACCGTATCATGTTAAATGCTATGCTACCTTGTGTCATGCATGGCAATAAATATGGTAATCTATGATACTACTTTATGGTACTATGCACTATGAAGGTAGTGTCATATACTAGTATCATATGCATGATACTAGTATATGTTACTCCCCACTATGAGTAGCCTAAGGAACGATCTACAATTGGAAGGGACGAGGCCCTGCGGTTACTACACTCTTATCTCCTCCTCGCCAGTTCCCCTCCCCCCGAAGAGAAGGCAGTTCGTCGCTGCTCCCATGGATTCGCCAGGTGGTTCTCCTCCTCGTCGGGGCTGGGAGACCTTGGATGACGATCCTCTGGGAGAAATCGCACGCCGCTCCGACGTCCTCACCGCTGCAAGACTCGGTGCTTCCTGCACCAAATTTTTCAAGACGGTGCTTAAAATGGCTTGGGAAAAGGCCATGCTTGTTGGTCTTCCCTGCGTCCTCGAGGAGAAGGTTCTTCTATGGGATAATCCTTCGAACAGTCCATTGATCCCTGGCCATGGTTGCACGTTGACTCCGCTAGAGTTGCCGACGTTGAGAGGTAGTCAGATTTTGTCCGATGAGCAGGTCAATAATGGAGTTTAATAATGTAGTACTTAGTTATTCCATTTCCATCCCGTAATTTCTCCGCTGCCCACCGTCTTATATATAGGTCTGGGTCGGTGCCAACGAAGATTGGCTTGCATACCTTCGGCCGGATACCACCATCATTTTGCATAACATCCACAACAGTGCGGCCGTTCCGGCAGACCCCTTCTCCACCATTGGGATCGGCCGTCCAGACTGGCTGGGCTTGAATACGTATGATGATGCCTACATGAGATTGAAGAAGATAGCAATTGCGGACCCGCCGACAAAGTGACGCGGCTATGACGATTACTATCTCATTGCAGTGTTCTACATAAGGATTGCCATCAATGCAAGAGGCAGTAACGACAGAGGTTGGCACATGTTGGTGGCGGCAGATTTGTACCCCTACACGTTTGAAGACGCCGTGCGCCATCTAGGCCGCATCTTCGAGGTGATAAGCCAGGGGACTTGTTTAATCTGGTTGCCATCCTACGGTATGGGAGATTACAAACGGAATGCACAAACCATCATTTGCATCCCTAACGGTACTCCATTATTTCGCAGGGACCAGTCATTCCACGATCAAAATAAGATCGCCAATCCTGGATGTGCATTTGCATCCGCGATTCGGTCTAACCTGGAACCTTGTAGCTGACTTTGGCATATTGGGATCAACTATCTTAGCAGTCGTTACCCATGGTACCACTGGTGTGCAACATAGTCACACAATCTACCACGATCGGACCATCACCATCTACCCAGGTATTCCATTTTTTAACCCTCTCGCCTTCTCTTTCATTGTTGTACTAGTACTCTACTTACGTACTAGTAGGAGTACTTTTTACCTTGGAGGACGCATATAACTAGCTAGGCCCTTGAAGACTTGAACCCACTAGCTGCCACCATTTTTGGTTTTCCATGTCTTACTATCTCATCCATGTAGCCAAGAGTGGCTATATATAATAAGCCGGTTATTTTACTTCCTCTATACCGGAGTAGTACTATTTGCTGCACAGTATTACTGACTGCCATATTTGAGCACAACATTATTATGCATGGACCTTGACTATGTACGTCACCATGTGTCCAGATCTGAGATGCCGTGTGTACCAGATGAACGACGCCGAGTTCGACCCCCGTGATGCTACATGGGTGCCGAGGAACACTCTTGGAGAGTACTCGCTTTTCATTGGGGACAGCTACCCCATTGTGAAGCGGATTCCACCTTCCATGCACGACACGGAAGGCCTGCCGTTCATGAAGCATGGTTGTGTCTTCAGTGTGCACCGCCGGATGAACGACATGCTGGGACACGCTATCCCTGATTTATGCCGCTTCAGCTTGGATGAGTCTCCATCGTGTGGAACCGGACTAGAAAGCTGCGACAATGATTCCTGTTGCCCACCGCTATGGATCGTGCCATCCATGAAGAACACCTAGGACTGGAACCTGGAGGAGGACATGTAGCCCATCTATAACATGTAAGTGGAGTACGGTAAATTGTGAGCGGTAGCGCTATGAATATACGTAGACTAGTCGTGCACAAATTTATCACATGAATTGGAGATGAACTTGTGTGGCATACTGGCATTTGTCCTTTAGAATTTATTACTAGTAAATGTGTTATGTGTATGTGCAACTTGTATGGTTGTTGCACGGGCTCCAACACGCTCTTTGAGAAAAAAAGGTGGCACAACTTTGGATATACGTGACGTGGCGGCATCATACAATAGCATCGTTCGCTATAGTTGTAGTACGCTCCTACTAGGACGACAACTCCTATAAAACCTTGCACTTGGCTCTTTGCCTCTTCGGGAGGTTCAACAGTTCGTAGTCGTGTGAACCTTGCACTTGGCTCTTCGCCTCTTCGGAAGGTCCAACAATGATGATACTACAGTACACATTATGCTTTTGGCAATCTGGCACCGATTGAACTGCTGCACGTCCATCACGAGGGCAAGGGAGAGGGAGAGGGAGAGGGCGCTGTAGTCAAAACCCTCTCCTCGTCCTGTGAACCACCGCGCGCGTGGGCGAGGGAGAGGCGTAATAAGCAAGCTTCTCCTCGTTCGGCGAGTTGACGGGACACATCAAAGCAGTACTAGTACTAGTCCATACTATGCCATTTCCGGTTAATATGGCTTAATTTGAAACGAGAAAAATACACCGGCAGTCAATGTATGTAAAAATACACTCTTTACGGTCACTATATATAGTTTTGCGGTGATTATATGATCACTAGCTCATCGTAGAGCACCATATTGCACCCTACTGACCGGCCACATAGTCGACGTGGCACTTTGTTGACTGGTTAAATTGTCACCTGGTTTCTGGGTCCCACCTGTCAATTGGCAGAGCATAGAAATCAGCTAAAAAACAAAGAGTGTAGTACATCTACACTTCCAATGCATTTAGCCTTTAATCTAAATCAATATTGATTGACTAATGCACCAACTTGTGCTCTAGGTATAGGCTAGATGTCTATCCTTAATTACAGCATGCAATGACCTTCATTTAATCTTCTTCTCTGAATGGTCGCATGCACACATAAGTCTGCTACTTTTGGGCGTTAATTATTGCCTGGTCAATGTGTAAATCTCTAAATGTACAGTCTTTCACGGACGTAGGGAGTAGGTTGAGCACTTGAGCGTGAGCGTGTGTGTTGCGTCGTGTGCTGTGTGCCGCATGGGTGCATGAGTGTTGCGTGCGTCCATGTGTACGTGTGAGTGTTGCATGTTGCATGCATGCATGCATGCATGGGGCTTACTCCCTCCCATTGACATGTTCATATTTCAAGCTTCCTCTATTCCCTCCATATGGTGATACTCCCTCTGTTCCCAAATACGGAGTAAAATCCTCCCTCTATTCCCAAATACGGAGTATTTGTCTTTCTAGAGATTTTCAAGTGACTATGTACGGAGCAAAATGAGTGAAGTGAGCGTAGAGGCATAGGGATAATGTAGAAAGGAATTCTTCGCGATCCATTATTCCCCATCTTGGTCAGAGAGAACTATTCAACTAGTCTTCGCAGTGAAGTGACAATACATGCTGCAGCAGATGGGACACTTAATTAATAAGTTAAACCAGCGTGTTGGTGTTACTAAATCAGCCTTACCCAGTACTGCCATCATGTTTTCCAGTAGAGCACGCTTATGTCCTCCATTAACTGATATATGGGACCTCTTATGGTAGACACATATGTCATCGGTATAACTATTTACACTCCGAAGGACGGTATATCCTGGTAGTAGTAGTAGAATTGAGATTTAATGCACTTTCTTCCCCATCTTCCACTCTTCTTCCTCCTCTCTTCTTCTTCCTCCTCTCTTCCCCATCGTCAGCCGCACACCATTTCCCCCCGCTCTCTGCTCGCACGCCGCGTTATCTTCCTTGGTAGCTCGCGCATACCATATCCCCCCGCTCACTGCTCGGCCACACAAGGAGAAGCTTCTTCGCTCGCCCGCCCGAATCCACCTCCCCACGGGCTCGCAGGCACCGAAAACCCCAATGGCAGAACCGACTCACATGCAGAGCCGCGATTGGAATTCCCTCCCTGATGTTCTCTTGGAGAATATCTGTAATCGTATGGACCTACTCAGCACCGTCCATCTGGCCGCATGCTCAGTTTCTTTGTACCGTCTACTCGTTTGTAACCGGTCGGCTCTTTTCAAGACACCCTGCTTGTTGATGCTCGATCCTCGCAGGTGGCCCAGACACCGACTTGACGATCCTACAGAGGTTGTCGTGGTGCCCCTCGACATGCTACCACTACCCATCCACATGTCCTTCATGCGCGGCCACTACTGGGCGGGCATGAAGGCCAACTGGATCATCCTCATCCACCAATCCGGTAGTCTGTGGTGCCTCGTGGATATTTACACCCAGTGAGATATCACCCTTCCATCTTTGGATACCGCCGCCAATGAGCCTCGCAGCCCACCGAACACTCCTGCCTACTACGCACGAGACGCGTCGAGCTTTTGGCTCGACCTCTGTTTGCTGAACGTTGTAATCTGTGAAGTGCCCACACCATTAGAAGACTACATGGATTACAAGCTTATTGTCGTGTTCAACATGGGATTAGTCTATCTAGAATCCGGTCGCCATACATGGTTATGGCTCATCGTCGATCCTCTTTACCCAACACTTCTGTCTGATGCTATAGTGCATGTTGGCATCGTTTATGCGGTCGACGCACAGATTGGCTGCCTATACTGGTGGAATCTATCGTCGTGTAATTGTTCTATCTCATCTCATCTTTACCTTAAGAATACGACTGCCTGTTCATTGTTACAAATTTAGAATATATAGTATGTCTATAACCACATCATTGCTATATGTTCCTCTCATTTCCTAGATTTTTATGACCACACATGTTATTGTTAGAGTTGATATGAGAACAATTGGTATCTAATGATTGTTAGAATAGATATTATGAGTATAACCTCATGATTGCTATATGTTACTCTCATTTCCAGGATTTTTATAACAACGCATGTTATTGCTTAGAGTTGATATGAGAACTGTAGTAAGTGCTATGGTAGAATATGAGTAGGCCCTGTCATATCTGTTTTCCTCTCATTGTTACATGATGTTTGAACCATGATATATTGCTAGAATATGAAAGCCATTGGCTTATTTTTTTAACTTGGGGTATGATTATGACCACGACATTGCAATTCTCTGTCTATGATATGTGTCACTGTTATAATATTCTTAATCCACACATACTCTGAACATGATTGTTTATTTTTGTCCTTTTGGTCTCCAATTTAAATTGTTGCAGCAGACGCAAATGCGCTGGCCTTCATGATTCCATGACCTGGAATCATACCAGCCGATGGGTGGTGGTTTATCACTCGTTCAGCTGATAGTGGTCATTTGATGCTCATTTGCACGTACCAAATTGACCAAACCATTTCATCAAACCACATGCAATACAATGCCTGGGGCATTCGTGATATTGATGGCTATGGCTGCTTCGTGTTCGAGAAAGATCCCAGCTCCGTTGGGCCAGGCGTATTCAACTGGAGGCGGGTTTACAGCCTCGGCAACCACTCCATGTTCCTCAGGCTCAATTATCCGATCATCCAACCAATCATCGATCATATCACCGGCAATGATTACCGTGCTATGCAACTTCCATTTTCCAGGGGGCTGTGTTTACACATCATACCATGGGTTTCATGAATCACCATATCCAGAGATTTGTCGACACAGCTTGTTGCCAGATAATCTTTAGTGTGTGAAAGGCATCAAGCTTCCATGCGATGGATGGCTTTTGCAAACCCGACATGCGGTGATGTGGTTCATGCCAACAACAAATAAGCACAACTTGATTCATACTGATATGTAGACTGAGCCATGTATTCTGCTGCTGTAGCACGACCCTCTTTTGTTGGATATTATGTACTGTTGTTAGTTTGAAGCACTCTGGTTTGAAGGATAGATACCTTTCTGGGATCAAGTGCATCCTAACTCACCTGTGCAGGATGTATTGATAATGATGATGGAGATGATGTGCAGTATATATATATATATATATATCACTTAGGCTTCAAGTGTGTACTTGTTAGTTAAACCTATGGTTAAAATGTGACACTAAATACGACTAGTAAGTAGTACAGTAGAAGTACTAGTATATGTCGGTCAAATTATTCATCATGTCCACACATTGAATTAAAGTGACAACATGCTGCGCATGAGGTGACACAAGAATCCCGGCGGCATGTTCGGGTATTCTGGACTACATATTTGGAGTACCACTTATCTGTCAAAATCTTTCATCATTCACTTAAAACAGTCGATTCATCATACATTGAGTACCATATAACTGGAATTAACCCATGCAAGTCGAAGAAGGATTGGCCGGTGCTGCCGGCTGGCGTCAAGTTCCATCCCATGGATCAGGAGCTGATCGAGCACCTTGAGGCCAAAGTGAGTGCTGACAGCGCGAGATCTCACCCTCTCATCAATTTGTTCATACCAACCATCGACAGCGAGCACGACATATGCTACACCCATCCTGAGAAACTTCCAGGTAAGACACCGACCAGCCATCTACTTGCACAAACATATTCCTTTGTTTATAGCTCTATTTTTCTTTTTAGATGGAGACCTGGTGAAGCAATTACAATTTGATAGTTAATAAAAAGTGAAACAAGTGACTGCAACATGCCAAAGATGTTATGAAAATGCCAACTACGTACACTAAAACCTGTATTCGACAATACTGCAGGTATCACACTGAGTGGCCTAAGCAAGCATTTCTTCCAGCGCAATTCTAGGGCGTTCAAAAGGGGCACGTGGATGCGTCGCAAGATACAGTCGGAGTGCGGCATGCATGCGATGTGGCACAACACCGGCAATACCTTGCTGGTGATGGTCACCGGCCGGCAGACGGGCAACAAAAAGGTTGTGGTGCTGCACACCAACAAGAACTTCGACCAGCAGAGGACCAACTGGGTGATGCGCCAGTACCACCTCGGGGACCTGGAGCAAGAGAAGGAACGGGAGCTGGTCCTCTGCAAGATTTTCTACCAGACGAACACTAGGGCCAGGAGTAAAAAGATTATAAGTTAGTTTGGTATTGTTACTTGTACTACCTTGTCGTCCGCAAGTTGGTATTGTTGTTAACGATCTTTTGGTATGAACTTGGCATTTGCTTCCAACCATCATGCCGAGGGTCGACATGGATATAAAGCTGAATCATTTGTTTCGAAACGAATTTTCAGGAACCTAATTTTTATTTGATGGGTAGCATAAGCACCCGCCGTTCGAATTCCCAGTTCTCCAAATTTTTTGAAACAGGTGCATGCTCTTATTATCACGATGAAAAAACAATATCCCTGCTGCATCCCAGTTATCAGTCTGTACTTGCAGAATTCTCTCGTTTATTGAGCATGTATATTGTTTTTTTAGGTCGAGCAAGTTTCAACTGGGCTGTAGACTGCCCATGCTTGGTTTTGTTTTTAACAGGCCCAACCCATGAAGACAATGGGGCACAGAGATCCAGCAGGTATCTACTGGCCTCTGGCCCGCCAACGTTAGTTATATTTTTTTCTTACAACATCCGCATGCACTTTTTACTGAATCAAACACACAACCCAGTTCTATTTTCCTCTTGAAACGCAGGTCCTACATCCGTTTTCTAATCTCTACCTATAGTTTTAATAGTTCATATACACGTATAATTATATTGAAAATACATAAAATTCCATTTTCATATTTACATCCTTATTTTTGTTGTTGTTTTCCCTCCCGGTGCTGATTTTTTTACCACTGGTTTTCCCTTAAACCAACTCAAATGTCCCACGTCTTATTTGTTTACAAAAACAAAACGATTTTTTGGCAAATCAATAAGTTCTTAAAAAATGTTTATCATGTCGGGATTACAAAAGTTTGGACTCCACCAAAATATGCAAAATAAGGTTGAACTTTTTGACCGTGGTCCTGGGCAAAAAATGCGTTGTAATAAATTACTTAAGAATTAGCAAATGGGCTGCCAATTATTAAAAAATAGCAAATGGGCTCTATGTTGTCTGCCACAGATTTGGAGGCTGACTGGTGGGCCTACTAAGTTCATGCGTACACAAGGTTTATCAAAAAAGAAACTTAGTCAACAATCGACTCTACCAGCGTCAGACCGTTAGATGTCAATCTAACAGCAATCGTGCTTCTTCAGTCTCTGATCTTCCTGCCCCAGCCGCCCAAACCAGCGCCATCGGAACCGCCTGCTCCCGCCTCTCGTGGCCGGCTGTGCTGCCGGGCAGGCCTCACGGCCCCATGATATACTCACATCCCTGGCCTGTCTATCCCTCTACTCACCCACACCTCCTGTTATTTTCCGGTGACGGCAGCCGAACCAGTCAACCCTCGTACTCTCCACCGCGTGGGCAGCCACTGTCGTGTCTTCCCCGGCTCCATGTCATTCCCTTCGTAGGCCTCGCAGTCGTTCACCGCCCTGGCGCTCTCGGTGCGGCGTGGTCAACGTGGTCAACGAACGACATCCATCAGAAGTGGACTGTATGTGGAGAGGCTGACAGCTGGGTCCATGGCCACACACAAGGAAATGCCTCCTTATTATGCGCAAAATAATGATTCCTCTACCTGACATCTAGGACCCGCCGGAAGGGCCTCTGTATTTCGCGAAAAAACGTTCCCTTCGCTGACAGGTCGGACCCACCAACTATATCTTCGCACGCAAGGAAGTGCCTCCTTATTGCGCACAAAAAAATGAATACCCCCTGCCAGCTGGGACCCACCATAGTTGGAGGCTGACTTGTGGGCCTACTAAGTTGACGGGGATGGAGGGCTTTGTCAACTTAGTCAATATGAATGATTCTAGCTCCAGTGACCGTACGATGTCCATTCAACGGCCTTAGTGCTTTTTCAACCTCTGGTCTTCTTGCTCTAGCCGCCCAAAGCAGCGCCGGTCGTGCCGCCTACTCCTGCCTCCCATGGCCGGTTGTGCTGCCGCGGAGGCCTAACCACCCCCATACTACTCCCACCGCTGGCGAGGCCATCCCTCCACTCACCCACACCCCCTGTTATTATATGGCGACGGCAGCCTTACACTGCAACCGAACCAGTGAACCCTCGTACTCCTCTCCGTGTGGGCATCCACTATCGCGTCTTCCCCGGCTCCGCGTCGTCCCCTTCCTAGGCCTCGCCGTCGTCCATTTCCTTGGTGCTCTCGGTACGGCGTGGTCAATGTGTTCAACGACCGACTTCCATCGGAAGAGTACTGTACGTGGAGAGGCTCACAGCTGGGTCCACGGCCACAACCCAGTTTTTTCCGATTTTCCAAGTAAGTCACTTTGTCAGGCCTGTTGGGCTGCAAATCTTTCAAGACAAGGAGAGCTTCATTCGGCTGGCCGAGAAAATGGCCTATCAGTAATGAGAAATGGGCTGTACATTTTTAAAACACATCAAATCGACAATTAGTTTCAAATTTCTTTTTTTCATTTTGAGATTTTAAATTGCATTGATTTTTATGCATGGACAATTTGTTGGATTTTATATTGATATACATTTATTTTTAAAATCAGTTTGAATGTGACTCGAAATTTCGGGATTAAAAAAAAGTTCGGACCGCATCAAAATATGCAAAATTTTGTATAACTTTTTAACTGTGGCCACAATATGGGCTGTAATGCTAACAAAAAGAATATGGGCTCCAAAAAGCCTTAAGAATTAGCAAATGGGCTGTAAATTATTAGAAATAATGGCAGATGGGTTGTATGATGTTTTCCACAGATTGAGGCTTTCCTAAAAAAAGGATGACGCACAAGCAATGACTGTTGGATGTCCATCCAACGGCCGTTGTGCTTCTTCAATCTCTGCTCTTCCTGCTCCAGCTGCTCAAACAAGCGCCAGCGGGACTGCCTACTCCTTCCTCCCTGCGGCCGGCTGTGCTGCCGCGCAAGCCTCACCGCCCCACCGTACTCCCATCGCTGGCCTAGCCATCCCTCTACTCACCCACACCTGTTGTTATTCTCCGGCGACGGCAGACGAACCATTAAACCCTCGTACAGTCGTACTCCCCTTCGCGTGGGAAACAACTACCGAGTCTTCCCTGCCTCCTTGTCATTCCCTTCCTAGGCCTCACCGTCGTCCACTGCCCTAGTGCTCTCGGCGCGGCCTGGTCAACATGGTCAGTGACCGACATGCATCTGAAGTGGACTGTACGTGGAGAGGCTGATAGCTGGGTCCATGGCCGCACGCAAGGAAATGCCTCCTTATTACATGCAAAATAATGATTCCTCCACCTGACATCTGGGACCCATCGAAAGGGCCTCTGTATTTCATGAAAAAAACGTTACCGCCGCTGACAGCTTGGACCCACCAGCTATATCTTCGCACGCAAGGAAGTGCCTCCTTATTACGCATAAAAAAATGAATACTCCCCCTGCTAGCTGGGACCCAGTATAGTGGCGGGCTGACTTGTGGGCCTACTAAGTTGACGGGGTCGGAGGGCTTTGTCAACTTAGTCAATATGCACGATTCTAGCTCTAGTGACCGTACGATGTCAATCCAACGGCCGTAGTGCTTCTTCAACCTCTGGTCTTCTTGCTCCAGCCGCCCAAACCAGCGCCGGTCGTACCTCGTGCTCCTGTCTCCCATGGCCGACTGCGATGCGGCAGAGGCCTCACCGCCCCCTACTACTCCCACCGCTGGCCAGGCCATACCTCTACTCACCCACACCCCCTATTATTCTGCGGAGACGGCAGCCTCACACCATAGTGAACCAGTGAACCCTCATACTCCTCTACGAGTGGGCATCCACTGCCGCGTCTTCCCCGACTCCGCGTCGTCCGCTTCCTAGGCCTCGCCGTCATCCACCGCCCTGGTGCTCTCGGCACAGCATGGTCAACGTGGTCAAGGAACGGCTTCCATCGGACTTGGACTGTACGTGGAGAGGCTGACAGCTGGGTCCACGGCCATAGCAAGGAAGTGCCTCCTTATTACGCGCAAAATAATTATTCCTCCACCTGATAGCGAGGACCCACCGGACGGGCCACCATATTTCATGAAAAAAATGTTTTCCCCTGACTGCTGGGACCCACCAGCTACATCTTCGCACGCAAGGAAGTGTGTCTGGGCAAAAAAATGATTTCCCCCCTGACTACAGGGACCCACCAGCTACATCTTCGCAGACAAGGAAGTGCCTGACAGTCGGGACCCACCTGGCCGAAGCGTATGTAGCGTTGTCATTCTGGTCATGAACGTGTACGTACATACTGGTCGATGTAGAGGCGCGCATGTGTCGTAGTAGAGGCGTGCACGTAGCATGTACACGTACGTACAACGGCAAGTGTGCAAGAAAAAAAATACGGCCACATACGTACATACGGGCAGGGTCTCGAACGCCTACTCGTGCATACGTACGGACAGGGCTCGTGTACATGGCTGGGTCGGAACAGAGAAACTGCGTCGTCGTCGTGTTCATGGGGAGCCAACCGGTTGGGTCGGAACGGAATGCATCATCGTGTTCATCGGGAGGGCTTGGACGGAACAGCCGATGGAAACAAGGCCTGGCGTACCGCAGAACGGATGAAACGGCCTTGTGTTCGACCGGCCACGTTCGAAACAGGATCCTGTTCATCGGGAGGGGTCTGGCGTACCGCAAAACGGAGGAAACGGACCTCCTACGGTCGAAATGGGGGTCCTGTTGATCGGGAGGGGTGTGGCGTACCGCAAAACGGAGGAAATGACTTGTGTTGGAGCGCTACGGTCGAAACGGGGGTCCTGTTCATCGGGAGGGGTGTGGCGTACCGCAAAACGGGACTCCACGGGATACTGTTCATCTTCACCGTCGACCCCCTCCAGCCTCCACGGGCTACTGTTCATCCACCGTCGACCCCCTCTAGCCTCCACGGGCTACTGTTCATCCACCGTCGACCTCCTCCAGCCTCCACCTGCGACTGTTCATCCAGGGGCTCCTATTCATCCAGCCTCCACCGCGCGCTACTCCACCGGCTACTGTTCAACCAGCCCTCTCCATGGGCTCCTGTTCAACCATCCCTCCATGGGCTACTCTTCATCCAGCCCTCCATCATATACTGTTCATCCTGCCCTCCACGGGGTGGTCCTGTTCATCCTGCCCTCCATGGGATCCTGTTCATCCAGCCCCAACCGGCTCGATCGATCGGGGTCCCGTTCATCTAGAGGCAACACCACGGGGTCCCGTTCATCCACCCCACCGGGAACTGTTCATCCAAACCCCCCCAGCAACGCTCATTGTTCATCCAAAGGCAACACCACGGGGTCCTGTTCATCCACCCCCACCGGGAACTGTTCATCCAAACCCCCCCAGCAACGCTCACTGTTCATCCAGAGGCAGCATCGATCGGCTTCAGTTAGCACTAGTAGCAAAGGAATCGCTCGATCGGGTTCAGTTAACAGCCATCGATCGATCGCTCGGGTTCAGTAAAGCATAGCATGTAGTGCAATCGCTCGAGTTCAGTTAGAGCCCAATGCCTCGCACCCACGCGCGTGTATGTACGAGAGAGAAACATGCATCGCTCGTCCCCGACCACCCACCGTAACCGGGAACACCCCAATATTTTCCTCGCCCTCGCTTCTACCACTGTTTTTTCTGTCATGGACGGCCCAAAGAATGTCATGTAGCTGCGTCTCCGGCCTGCCCAGGATGAAAAGCCCATTTTCTGTCATAATTTTTTGTCATAGAAGTAGAACCCCACCACATCTATGATGATACCAGGTTTTGTCACAATTATTGTCATAGAAGTGTCATAAGTATGACAGAATTTTTTTCTCTCAGCCCAAAATGTCACGGATGTGTCTTTTTTTGTAGTGCCCCCTCTCATTGGTATGCACCTCCTAGATAGTTCTTGCGTGAGCGTAGGAATTTTTTTTAATTGCATGCTACGTTTCCCGACAGTTCCCCATTGCAGAGGTGCTAAAAGTTCTCCGATAGTCCTCTCTCATCCTCGATGATCATGTTGTGCAAGATAATACATGTTTTCATGATCTACCATAGTATTTGTGGGTTCTGATACACAACAAGGGCCTCCAGTAATCGCAAATAGTTTTTGGAGCACACTGAAATCTCTCTCAACATCTTTCCTCGTAGATTATTGGCGGTTTGTAAAGTGAGATTTCTTGGTGCCTACCGGATGTTGAATTTTTTCTTTAGAAATGCACCCCATGGAGGATAGATGCCACCGGTAAGGTACTCGACTATGTTATACTTGTGGCCATTGACAACATAATTGCAAGAAGGAGCTTGACCGACAACTAGCCTTATGAAGAGAGGTGATCTCTATAGGATATTGTGGTCATTACAAGAGCCAAATAATCAAAGCACAACTGCCAAGTCCATAGATCTTGTGATGCCTCAAGAATGATGGTTGGATCATAACAATATTATATGTACTTCCCATGCCAAGCGGAAGGGCAGTTTTTCTATGTCCAATACATGCAAGCAATGGATCCAAGCATCCCTTCTTACCCTCTCGTTTCACTTGGATCTTGGTCACAACTTGTGTGGATTTGTTCACACACTCGAGGATTGCATCTTCCCCAATGTAGATGCATTCATTAATGTAGTCAGCCGCAACTCCATATGCATGCACTCAAACTATCACAGTACACCGTGTCCATGGACTTGCACTGATTTCTCCCACTTCATTCATTCTCAATGTGAACCAAGGTTCATCCTTCTCTCACAACTTGTGCAATGATATTGAAGATTTTTCTATCCATCGAGAGTAGTCACCTACAAATCTTCTACAAGTACACTAAATTTCGCGCAATGTAATCATTGAAAATATTGAATGATCCTCGACCCTATCTGGTGAATGCAGATATTTTTGGATTTATTAGAACAACGAAAGAAGAAATATTTATGGATTTTATTGAAACACAAAAGGCAAAGAAAAATTCAGAGAAACAAAACATAAATATTTTTGGAGTTTTGATTTTCGTAAATAAAACAAGAATGCATAAGGAATCGAAGAGAAATCCTCTACAAGGAGAGGGGACCCTCACCCTGCTCACCATTAGCGAGGTTCAAATGGAAGGGCCTAAGGAGGATCTGGGAGGAGGTTGGCTAAGGGAGAAGGGGCAAAGAGAATAAGACCTAGAAACTCTCTTGGTTTGTTTCTATGAAAGTTATGGGGAACTTCAAGTTGAGTACAAGTTCACATTAGAGTCACATTTATTCTGGGGAACTTCTTACTTGTCTATTTTTCTCTTTTAAGAGAATAATTTGCATTGGCAATTTAAGTGAAGGAAGCACGCCCATGGGGGGGGGGGGGGGGGGGCTATAGGGGCAGAACAAAAAGCTCATAGGTCACGAGCATAATGAACAGTCAATAGTTCGGCTCATTAACCTTGTTGCTCTCTTCGTAGTGAAAAGATCCAACCATTGATTTCAACTCGTTAAACGTAACGATCTTAATGAGCGAGCTAATGAGTTCCACGAGTAGCTTGTCAAGCTCGTTAATACAAAACATCACACATTTTAATGTTAGTGGCAACAGTTCTTGGCAGCTCAACTCATCTATTCGATCTAATTAACCCAACCCAAACCATAGGAGACAATAACTAGCGTACCTCCTCATTTGGTCAGTTTATCTATTATATTATTAAAACGATAGAAAACGAACGAAGGAGATTTAAATTTAGAAAGTTATGATAAATGAACGGCAGTGATTTATTGACCTCAACTTGCTGACGGCGTAAAGACATACAGAGTCCACACGGCGAACGGCAAGGCCAGCTCATAGGCAAATCCCATAGTCAGCTTTGAAAAAAGGAGTTCATACTCCATACGCCACCTTCCATTGGCAAGCCTAGCGGATGTACTCCACATCACGTACATGAAAAGTTCAGCCGGAATACGAATTAGTCATGTATATAAACAATGTCCAGTCAAAAAGGAATGTCCAATTAAAAAAAAGAACTAACATTTGGACTAGGAGTCATGCATCAAACCATCCACGTATATTAGCAAAAAGCTATGTGGAGGCAGCGATGTTCAGACCCATAAAAACAGAGGATTCACCAAATAATAAATAAAAATAAATTTACTTTATCACTGGCATCTCAGCTGTTAAGTACATGTGCTAAAAGTAAAAGAAATTGATTACATTTTTCGCGGAAAAAAACTGATTGCCAACAAAGTTTCTAAATAGAAGAAGGTATGTCATAAAAAATGCTGAAGATAAAAAGAACTTGACTGCGTGCCACTGGTGCTAGATAGATTAATGTATCTAATAAAATGTTAATCTTCATCGCAACTTACGATCAAATTTATTCATAGTATAGAAGTTGCAATTTTCTACCAGCATATGTGTACAAAAACATAGTCAAAGATACATGCTAGAGACTGAGACAATGTGTAAATTATCGTTCATATCTACTTTTAGTCGAGAAAAATGATATAGAAGTGATAAAAAAGGAGCTATGACAAGAGTAATGTAATAAAATATTTTAACAATAAAATTGAATATATAAAGATGGCTACAATGATTTAGATAGTCGCAAGAATAGAGCAAGAGATGGATTCGTGAAAGCAGAAAACACAATTGAAACACGACCAATGATGGGTGACGACACATGGTTAATTACGAGCCATCATTGTTCATTCGAGAGTTCCCCAGAAAGTCATATATAGTAAAAAATAAATACGCGCTGAGTGAGGACTGTAAGAAGAAAGCCCAAGGAAAATCCAATAATTAGTATGAAGCTACAATTTTGTATGATAGGTTGTAGATGCCAGTGTCATCACCAAGGTCCTTACAAAAAACTAATATATTCCATGAATAAATGTCTAAATTTAATCATATTTTCTCAAGACACACATTTCGACTAGAACGTTTTTCATCGCACATATTTAATTGAATAATCCACCGTAATGCCAAACATAACCTTAACTTAAACTACGACGGAAAACAGAGATATTATAGTAGCAGGGAAATTAAAGTGAGGTTTACACAAGAAAATCAAATGCTAAACAGGAGGAACAATCGTATGAATTTTCTGTGTGGGCATATCTAATGTAAGCTTGAAATATGGAGAAGTATTGAACATATTTCTATGATAAATATCCTGGAAAAAGCAACGTGCATGGGTCTTATATATGCAACTGTGTGGGGTCTAAGAGTACTGGAAGATAATGATAGCAGCTAAACAAATACAAGCGGATGCATATGCAGGAATTAGTGGTTACCATTAGAGCTAACCACGTCTTCGGGCGAGAAAAAGTGTATATCTAAGTATAGTACATATACATAAGACTATACAAAGTGCGTCCACTATGCAAAAACAGAAGAAAAATTGTTTAGGCAGAAAAAGGAAAATTAGACTTGAAATGTTAAATTACAATCGGATGTAATACCAAATGTAGCTTAACAGGATATTAAAAAAAATCCAAAGCATATTTGTTGAGTCCTGCTTTGTAGGAATTTTTTTAATACATTTTCAAAGATTTATCACATCCTAATATTGTCATTTCAAATAAAATATTAGTTTCCGACAAGGAAATAACTAATGGTAAGCAATTCTATACAAGTGTTTCATGTTGTATGTAGGTGAGAAGTTCTTTTTTTATTCCTGACATGAACAAAGTTCCTTTACAATTAGATATATATATACCACTGAATGTCACAACATCATTACAAATCCAATATTCCATATAAAGATTCCAAAACCAATATGGAAGATAAAAGACACAAACATACGATTCGATGAAAAATCTAGCCGCGCAAATGCGCGGGTGACCCTGCTAGTTCTTTTATAAAACACACATCATAGATGGAACAAAAGGGACGGGTGCCCTTTAATGAGTACCCACGAGCGCTCACAAGCTTTAAATGAACATAGTTGATATAAGTTTTTATTCGTCAAGCTCAATGAGCTTAATGAACCTATCCTTAATGAACACGAGTTTAATGAACCAAAAAGCTCGTTAATACCCCTAGATCCCTACCCTTTAGCGCCGACATCCCCTCCATCTACCTTTCTATTTCTAGCCACCATCGGAAGATGCGGCTGAGCTAAGCCCATGCCACAAACGATGGTGGTGGGGCCTTGCTCCTCAGCATGGCGCATCTTTTACGATGATTCAAGGTCGGCCACAAGTCGTCATTGACTTAGCCCCATTTCCTGGTTACCCGACTGTAACACCCCCGTGTATTAAGCTACAATAACCCCTCTCTGATTATGCTAACTCATTGTGGTTAATAGTGCTTGATCAATATGAGTTCATATCTCACATGAAATTCCACCTCTGAATTCAAATTCAAATCTAAATTATAAAGTCCAGAAATTATTCCACCAAACACTAGGACAAAAATATTCATAATGTTGCAAATAATCACTAAGTATTTGTCATGGTGAAACTAACATTTTATGAAGTGGTTAAGTGCCCTAAAACAGAGCCAAAACAATATTTTAATTGCTTCTTAAATTATAAAAATTCCAAACTAATTTATAAGCCTCTTAAACTTTTTTGTGGCAATGCCCAAATTTGCTCTATAAAAAAGGGCTAAGTTCCATTATTTACTAAACCTATTTTCTATTAAAAATAATCACAAGACATAATTAAATAAAAGAAAATAGAAAAATTAAAAGAAAAGAAAACCCCTGCCCTAGGCCTTAGGCCACAGGGACAGCCCAGTCGGCCTAGCCCAGCAACTCCCCTGGTCATCCCTCACCTTCCTACACGGACCGACCGAGCGCACGCCCGCGCCCGTCGGTCCATGCGGGATCACCTCACCGGCAACGCCGGGGAGGGGATAAGGGTGCCACCTCCCCGTGGCTTCTCGGCCTCCTTACCTTCCCCACTCACTTCCCCCCTTTGTCGAGCGCTCTGCATCGCACTCCCCACCTCGCCCGAGTGAAACCATGGACTCGTTGCTGTAGAAGCCACGACCACCGTCCTCCCCACGCCTCGACACCTTGCCAAAAAGACGCACCGCTGACCGCTTCTTCCTCCTCTCCACTGGATCGAGGCTCAGGAGCTGCATCTATGCCGCCCGCACCGTCTTCTTCCTCCTCTGCCCCGCCGGTCTCTATCGTCGAATTCGGCTTCGGCAAGCCTTCCCCGAGCCCACATTAGCACACCTGCAAGGCCCGATGAGCTCCCTGTCCGGCTCCCCTTCCCCCTTGCCCCTCTCTGAGCCCGTAGCCGGAGGTGCCACGGTGGACGAAGCCCACCGCCGCCTACTCCATTGCCGCCATAGCTAGGGCCGTCGTCGCCCGCGTCAGACCACGCCAGTGTGCTCCAGGCGCTGCCAGGAGGTCACCGAACCCTCCAGCTCCTCTCCTGGCACCCCCTGTCGATGTTTCCCAGTTCGCCCATTCCGTCCATCCGCCTCACTCGTCGCTGGCGCTGATTCCGGCCACCTCCGACCCTACCACCACCACCCATCAAAGCGTCATCGTCCACCCACGAGGTCCGAGGCGCATCGCCGCGGATTTTGTCGCTCGAGCGGTTCTTCGACGCCACCGCCGACATGGCCTAGGGCCCACTTGGGTCACTGCCAGTGGGTCCCCTGGCCCCGGTTGACTGCGTTGACCCAGTCAACGTTGCTGACTGGGCAACCCCTCTCACCGACGTGTAGGGCCCACCCCCGTAATTAACTAAATATTAATTTGATTAATTAGTTTAATTTAATTAGACACCGACATGTGGACCCTAGTAGCAAATTAACTTAATTAGTTAATTTTAACCCTCTGTTAGTTTAATCTAACTATGACAAGTGGGCCCCCAAGTCAGTTTAACCGGTCAACTATTGACTGTTGATTGTTGACCTAGTAGTCAATAGGGCCCACTGTCAGCCTCACTGACCCCCTGGCTGTGTACACTTCTAGGTACCCGTAGCATTTTCTGTTTTAATTTGAATTAATAAATGTTTTCATATTATTATTATAACTTTGAAAATCATATAAAATAATCTATAAGTCAGATGAAAATAATTTATATATGAAAGTTGCCCAGAAAAATATAGCGATTCCGAATATGTTAGTCACTCATCTGTCACATGCCTCTAACATGTTGAACATGGATCCTTCCCCTCCGGTTCATCTGTCTGATAACTGCCAAACGTCGGGAAAACATTCACAGATGTTTTCCCGCTTCGTCTGTAACATGTAGCACTACGTTAGCTCACCCCTAGCACAACATATTGTCATGCCATGCATCTTGATGCATTTGTTTGCTTTATATTTATTGTTTTACCCCCTCCTCTCCGTTAGACCACGAGGCTGACGCTGCTCCCATGTACGACTACAACCCTGACGTTCAGCCACTTGCAACAGAGCTTCCACGCAAGCAAAACCCCCTTGATCATTCAAATATCGCCTATTCTTTCTCTCCCATGCTTGCATTAGAATTTGCTACTGTAATTGATTGCTCCTATTCTGATTTACAGCCTGCTTTTGTAACCTGTTATTGTACCCGACTTCATATCCTATATACTTAGTATAGGTTGTTTTAGTGATCCATCAGTGGCCCCTCACTTTTTTCCCAGTTGCCCCCGCTTCATTACCGGATGGCTCGATCAATGTGATCGATGTGCAGAGACCGACACACCACCGCACACCCCCTTAGTTGTACGACTCTTCATAGCTACTATCGAGTGTCGAGGGTGATACCTCATAATGCACTCCTGATGATATCTCTGTAGTGTAGCTAATCGGTCATGGATTACAGAGGGTGATTCCACCTTCAACACTCTGAAGGAAATATGCCCTAGAGGCAATAATAAAGTTGTTATTTATATTTCCTTATATCATGATAAATGTTTATTATTCATGCTAGAATTGTATTAACCAGAAACTTAGTAAATGTGTGAATACATAGACAAACAGATTTTCACTAGTATGCATCTACTTGACTAGCTTGTTAATCAAAAGATGCTTAAGTTTCCTAACCATAGACATGCGTTGTCATTTGATGAATGGGATCACATCATTAGAGAATGATGTGATTGACTTGACCCATCTGTTAGCTTAGCACTATGATCGTTTAGTTTATTTCTATTGCTTTCTTCATGACTTATACATGTTCCTATGAACATGAGATTATGCAACTCCCAAACACCGAGGAACACTTAGTGTGCTATCAAACGTCACAAGGTAACTGGGTGACTATAAAGATGCTCTATAGCTGTCTCTAGTGGTGTTTGTTGAGTTGGCATAGATCGAGATTAGGATTTGTCACTCCGTGTATCAGAGAGGTATCTCTGGGCCCTCTCGGTAATGCACATCACTATAATCCTTGCAAGCAATGTGACTAATGAGTTAGTTGTGGGATGTTGCATTACAGAATGAGTAAAGAGACTTGTCGGTAATGATATTGAACTAGGTATTGGGATACCAATGATCGAATCTTGGGCAAGTAACATACCGATGACAAAGGGAACAACGTATGTTGTTATGTGGTTTGACTGATAAAGATCTTCGTAGAATATGTAGGAACCAATATGAGCATCCAGGTTCCGCTATTGGTTATTGACCAGAAGTGAGTCTCAATCATGTGTACATAGTTCTCAAACCCATAGGGTCCGCACGCTTAATGTTCGATGATGATCGATTTTATGAGTTTATGTGTTTTGATGTACCGAAGGTAGTTCAAAGTCCCGGATGTGATCACGGACATGACGAGGAGTCTCAAAATGGTCGATACATAAATATTGATATATTGGAAGGCTATGTTTGGACACCGGAATGGTTTCGGATAAGTTCGGGCAATTACCGGAGTACCGGGAGGTTACTAGAACCCCCCGGAGACTCAATGGGCATTAATGGGCCATGGTGGGATAGAGAAGGAGGCGTCTAAGTGGGGGCGCCCCCCAAGCCCAATCCGAATTGGGGAGGAGGCTGGCCCCCCTTTCCTTCTATCCTTCTCCTTTTTCCTTCTTCTCCTACTCCAACTAGGGAAGGGGGGGGACCTACTCCTACTAGGAGTAGGAATCTGAAGGAAATATGCCCTAGAGGCAATAATAAAGTTGTTATTTATATTTCCTTATATCATGATAAATGTTTATTATTCATGCTAGAATTGTATTAACAAGAAACTTAGTACATGTGTGAATACATAGACAAACAGAGTGTCACTAGTATGCCTCTACTTGACTAGCTCGTTAATCAAAGATGGTTAAGTTTCCTAACCATAGACATGAGTTGTCATTTGACGAACGGGATCACATCATTAGAGAATGATGTGATTGACTTGACCCATCCATTAGCTTAGCACTATGATCGTTTAGTTTATTGCTATTGCTTTCTCCATGACTTTTACATGTTCCTATGACTATGAGATTATGCAACTCCCGAATACCTGAGGAACACTTAGTGTGCTATCTAATGCCACAACGTTACTGGGTGACTATAAAGATGCTCTACAGGTGTCTCTGCTGGTGTTTGTTGAGTTGGCATAGATCGAGATTAGGATTTGTCACTCCAATTGTCGGAGAGGTATCTCTGGGCCCTCTCGGTAATGCACATCACTATAAGCCTTGCAAGCAATGTGATTAATGAGTTAGTTGTGGGATGTTGCATTATGGAAAGAGTAAAGAGACTTGTCGGTAATGAGATTGAACTAGGTATTGAGATATCGACGATCAAATCTCGGGCAAGTAACACACCGATGACAAAGGGAACAACGTATGTTGTTATGCGGTTTGACCGATAAAGATCCTCATAGGATATGTAGGAACCAATATGAGCATCCAGGTTCCGCTATTGGTTATTGATCGGAAGTGAGTCTCGGTCATGTCTACATAGTTCTCGAACACGTAGGGTCCGCACGCTTAACATTCAATGACGATCGGTATTATGTTTATGTGTTTTGCTGTACCGAAGGTAGTTCGGAGTCCCGGATGTGATCATGGACATGAAGAGGAGTCTCGAAATGGTCGAGACATTAAAGATCGATATATTGGAAGGCTATGTTTGGACATCAGAATGGTTCCCGACGAGTTCGGGCATTTACCGGAGTACTAGGGATTACTGGAACCCCCCGGGGAGTCAATGGGCCTTATTGGGCCTTAGTCGGAGAGAGGAGGAGGCAGCCAGGTGGAGGGAATGCCCCCCCCCCAAGCCCAATCCGAATTGGGTGTGCCCCCCTTTCCTTCCCTCTTTCTCCCTCTTCCTTCTTCTCCTACTCCAACTAGGGAAGGGGGGAAACCTACTCCTACTGGGAGTAGGGCTCCCCCTTGGGCGCACCATAGAGAGGTCCAACCATCCCCTCCTCCCCTCCTTTATATACGGGGGAGGGGGCACCCCATAGACACACAAGTTGACAGTTGTCTTAGCCGTGTGCGGTGGCCCCCTCCACAGATTTCTACCTCGGTCATATCACTGTAGTGCTTAGGCGAAGCCCTGCGTCGGTAACTTCATCATCACCGTCATCACACCGTCGTGCTGACGAAACTCTCCCTCGGCCTCAGCTGGATCAAGAGTACGAGGGACGTCACTGAGCTGAACGTGTGCAGGTCATGGAGGTGTCGTGCGTTTGGTACTTGATCGGTTGGATTGCAAAGACGTTCGACTACATCAACCGCGTTTCATAACGCTTCCGCTTTCGGTCTACAAGGGTACGTAGACATACTCTTCCCCGCTTGTTGTTATGCATCACCTAGATGGATCTTGCATGTGCGTAGGAATTTTTTTGAAATACTACGTTCCCCAACAGTGGCATCAGAGCCAGGTCTATGCGTAGATGTTATATGCACGAGTAGAACACAAAGGATTTATGGGCATGGGTATATACATATTGCTTGCCGTCACTAGTTGATTCTTGATTCAGCAGTATTGTTGGATGAAGCGGCTCAGACCGACATTACACATACACTTACGCGAGACTGGTTCTACCGACGTGCTTCGCACACAGGTGGCTAGTGGGTGTTTGTTTCTCCAACTTTAGTTGAATCGGATTCAATGGACGGGTTCTTTCTGAAGATCAAAAAGCAATCACTATACCGCGTTGTGGTTTTTAATGCGTAGTTAAGAATGGTTCTTGCTAAGCCCGTAGCAGCCACGTAAAACTTGCAAGAACACAGGTGAGGATGTCTAACTTGTTTTTGCAGGGCATGTTGTGATGTGATATGGTCAAGACGTGATTATACAAATTGTTGTATGAGATGATCATGTTTTGTAACACAGTTATCGACAACTGGCTGGAGCCATATGGTTGTTGCTTTATAGTATGAAATCCAATCGCCATGTAATTGCTTTACTTTATCACTATGCGGTAGCGATAGTAATAGAAGCAATAGTTGGAGAGACGATAACGATGCTACGATGGAGATCAAGGTGTCAAGTCAGTGACGATGGTGATCATGACGGTGCTTTGGAGATGGAGATCAAAGGCACAAGATGATGATGGTCATATCTGCTACGTCTTGAGCTTGCATTGGATTTCCCCGAAGAGGAAAGGATGATGCAACAGAGTAGCGTAAGTATTTCCCTCAGTTTTTGAGAACCAGGGTATCAATCTAGTAGGAGGCCACGCTCAAGTCCTTCGTACCTGCACAAAACGATAGCTACTCGCAACCAATGCGATTAGGGGTTGCCAATCCCTTCAGGGTCACTTGCGAGAGTGAGATCTGATAGATATAATAGTTTTAGTATTTTTGGTATAAATATGCAAAGTGAAAAGTAAAGGCAAAGTAAAAAGCAAAGCAAGATTAAAGTAATGGAGATTGATATGATGAGAATAGACCCGGGGGCCATAGGTTTCACTAGTGGCTTCTGTCAAGAGCATAAGTATTCTACGGTGGGTGAACAAATTACTATTGAGCAATTGACAGAATTGAGCATAGTTCTGAGAATATCTAGGCATGATCATGTATATAGGCATCACGTCCGTGACAAGTAGACTGAAACGATTCTGCATCTACTACTATTACTCCACTCATCGACCGCTATCCAGCATGCATCTAGAGTATTAAGTTAAAAATAGAGTAACGCCTTAAGCAAGATGACATGATGTAGAGAGATAAATTCATGCAGTGTGAAATAAACCCCAACTTATTATCCTCGATGGCAATGATGCAATACGTGCCTTGCTGCCCCTTTTGTCACTGGGAAAGGACACTACAAGATCGAACCCAAAGCTAAGCACTTCTCCCATGGCAAGAACTACCAATCTAGTTGGCCAAACCAAACGGATAATTCAAAGAGACTTGCAAAGATAACCAATCATACATAAAAGAATTTAGAGAATATTCAAATATTATTCATAGATAGACTTGATCATAAACCCACAATTCATCGGTCTCAACAAACACACCACAAAAAGAAGATTACATCGAATAGATCTCCACAAGAGAGGGGGGAACTTTGTATTGAGATTCAAAGAGAGAGAAGAAGCCATCTAGCTACTAACTATGGACCTAGAGGTCTGAGGTAAACTACTCACACTTCATCGGAGAAGCTATGATGATGTAGAAGCCCTCCGTGATGACGGCCCTCTTCCGGCGGAGCTCCGGAACAGGCCCCAAGATGGGATCTCGTGGATACAGAAAGTTGCGGCAGTGGAATTAGGTTTTTGGCTCCCTTTTCTGTTCGTTTGGGGGTACGTAGGTATATATAGGAGGAAGGACTACGTCGGTGGAGCTCCGAGGGGCCCACGAGGTAGGGGGCGCACCCTAGGGGGGCGCCCCACCCTTGTGACCACCTCTTTTGTTCCTTGGAGCAGGGTCCAAGTCTCCTGGATCACGTTCGGTGAGAAAATCACGTTCCTGAAGGTTTTATTCCATTTGGACTCCGTTTGATATTCCGTTTCTTCAAAACACTAAAATAGGCAAAAAACAGCAATTCTGGGCTGGGCCTCCGGTTAATAGGTTAGTCCCAAAAGTAATATAAAAGTGGAAAATAAAGCCCATTATAGTTCAAAACATTAGATAATATAGCATGGAGCAATAAAAAATTATAGATACGTTGGAGATGTATCAGGCATCCCCAAGCTTAATTACTGCTCGTCCTCGAGTAGGTAAATGATAAAAAGAGAATTTTTGATGCAGAGTGCTACTTGGCATAATTTCAATGCAAATCTTCTTAATTGTGATATGAATATTTAGATTAGAAAGATTCAAGACAAAAGTTTATATTGACATAAGAAATAATAATACTTCAAGCATACCAACAAAGCAATTATGTCTTCTCAAAATAACATGGCCAAAGAAAGTTATCCCTACAAAATCATATAGTCTGGCTATGCTCTATCTTCACCACACAAAATATTTAAATCATGCACAACCCCGATGACAAGCCAAGCAATTGTTTCATACCCTAACTTTTCAAGACTTTTTCAATCTTCACGCAATACATGAGCGTGAGCCATGGACATAGCACTATAGGTGGAATAGAATGGTGGTTGTGGAGAAGACAAAAAGGGAGAAGATAGTCTCACATCAACTAGGCGTATCAACGGGCTATGGAGATGCTCATCAATAGATATCAATGTGAGTGAGTAGGGATTGCCATGCAACGGATGCACTAGAGCTATAAGTATATGAAAGCTCAAAAAGAAACTAAGTGGGTGTGCATCCAACTTGCTTGCTCATGAAGACCTAGGGCAATTTGAGGAAGCCCATCATTGGAATATACAAGCCAAGTTCTATAATGAAAGATTCCCACTAGTATATGAAAGTGATAACATGAGAGACTCTCTACTATGAAGATCATGGTGCTACTTTGAAGCACAAGTGTGGTAAAAGGATAGTAACATTGTCCCTTATCTCTTTTTCTCTCATTTTTTTATTTATATTTTTTTTATTTGGGCCTTTTCTCCTTTTTTTATGGCCTCTCTTTTTTTTGTTGGGCTTCTTTGGCCTCTTCTTTTTTTAATTTTTCGTCTGGAGTCTCATCCCGACTTGTGGGGGAATCATAGTCTCCATCATTCTTTCCTCACTGGGACAATGCTCTAATAATGATGATCATCACACTTTTATTTTTCTTACAACTCAACAATTACAACTCGATACTTAGAACAAGATATGACTCTATATGAATGCCTCCGGCGGTGTACCGGGATATGCAATATGACAATGATGGAGTGTGTCATAATAAACGGAACGGTGGAAAGTTGCATGGCAATATATCTCGGAATGGCTATGGAAATGCCATAATAGGTAGGTATGGTGGCTGTTTTGAGGAAGGTATATGGTGGGTGTATGATACCGGCGAAAGGTGCGCGGTATTAGAGAGGCTAGCAAAGGTGGGAGGGTGAGAGTGCGTATAATCCATGGACTCAACATTAGTCACAAAGAACTCATATACTTATTGCAAAAATCTAGAAGTTATCAAAGCAAAGTATTACGCGCATGCTCCTAGGGGGATAGATTGGTAGGAAAAGACCATCGCTCGTCCCCGACCGCCACTCATAAGGAAGACAATCAATAAATAAATCATGCTCCGACTTCATCACATAACGGTTCACCATACGTGCATGCTACGGGAATCACAAACTTCAACAAAAGTATTCTTTAAATTCACAACTACTCAACTAGCATGACTTTAATATTATCACCTCCATATCTCAAAACAATTATCATGCTTCAATCTTTTCTTAGTATTCAACACACTCAAAAGAAAGTTTCACAAATCTTGAATACCAAGCATATTATTATTAAGCAAATTACCATGCTATTAAGAGACTCTCAAAATAATTTAAGTGAATAATGAGAGATCAATAGTTTCTTTAAAAAAAATCCACCACCATGCTTTAAAAGATCTAAGTGGAGCATATAGAGCAAAATTACATAGCTCAAAAGATATAAGTGAAGCACATAGAGCAAAACTACTTAGCTCAAAAGATATAAGTGAAGCACATAGAGTATTCTATCAAATTTTAATTCATGTATGGCTCTCTCAAAAGGTGTGTACATAAAGGATGATTGTGGCACACTAAAAAACAAAGACACAAATAATACAAGACGCTCCAAGCAAAACACATATCATGTTGGTGAATAAAAATATAGCTCCAAGTAAAGTTACCGATAGAAGTAGACGAAAGAGGGGATGCCTTCTGGGGCATCCCCAAGATTTGGCTTTTGGGTGTCCTTAGATTATCTTCGGGGTGCCATGGGAATCCCCAAGCTTAGGCTCTTGCCACTCCTTGTTCCATAATCCATCAAATCCTTACCCAAAATTTGAAAACTTCACAACACAAAACTTAAGGCAGAAAACTCATGAGCTCCGTTAGCGAAAGAAAACAAAAGACCACTTCAAGGTACTGTAATGAACTAATTATTTATTTATATTGGTTTTAAACCTACTGTATTCCAACTTATCTATGGATTATAAACTATTTTACTAGCCATAGATTCATCAAAATAAGCAAACAACACACGAAAAACAGAATCTGTCAAAAACAGAACAGTCTGTAGTAATCTGTAGCTAGTGCAAGATATGGAACCCCAAAAATTCTAAAATAAATTTCTGGACGTGAGGAATTTATCTATTAATCATCTTCAAAAAGAATTAACTAAATATCACTCTCCAAATAAAAATTACAGCAGTTCTCGTGAGCGCTAAAGTTTCTGTTTTTTTACAGCAAGTTCAACAAGACTTTCCCCAAGTCTTCCCAACGGTTCTACTTGGCACAAACACTAATTAAACACAAAAAACACAACCAAAACAGAGGCTAGATAATTTATTTATTACTAAACAGGAGCAAAAAGCAAGGAATAAAAATAAAATTGGGTTGCCTCCCAACAAGCGCTATCGATTAACGCCCCTAGCTAGGCATAAAAGCGAGGATAGATCTAGGTATTGCCATCTTTGGTAGGCAATCCATAAGTGGCTCTCATGATAGTTTCATATGGCAATTTTATTTTCTTTCTTGGGAAGTGTTCCATGCCTTTTTAATGGAAATTTAAATCTAATATTCCCTTCCTTCATATCAATAATCGCACCAACCGTTCTTAGGAAAGGTCTACCAAGAATAATAGGGCAAGAAGGATTGCAATCTATATCAAGAACAATGAAATCTACGGGCACATAATTCCTATTTGCAACGATAAGAACATCATTAATTCTTCCCATAGATTTCTTAATAGTAGAATCCGCAAGATGCAAGTTTAGAGAGCAATCATCAAAATTACGGAAATCTAGCAAATCACACAAAGTTTTGGGGATAGTGGAGACACTAGCACCCAAATCACACAAAGCATAAAACTCATGATCTTTAATTTTAATTTTAATAGTTGGTTCGCACTCATCATAGAGTTTCCTAGGGATAGAAACTTTCAACTCAAGCTTTTCTTCATAAGATTTCATCAAGGCATCAACAATATGTTCGGTGAAGGCTTTATTTTGATTATAAGCATGTGGAGAATTTAGCACGGATTGAAACAAGGAAATACAACCAATTAAAGAGCAACTTTCATAATTAAATTCCTTGAAATCCAATATAGTGGGTTTAGCAACATCTAGATTTTTATTTCTTTCAATCCCACTTTCATCAATTTCATCACAAAGATCTAAATACTCCAAATTTTTTAGAACGCCTTCTTGGTAGGAAGATCATATTTAGTTTCATGAAGATTCATATTGCAAAACAAAGATTTAATAGGAGACACATCAATAACTTTTAGATCTTCATCTTGATTTTCATAGGAATTGGAAGAACACGCTTTAATAAAGGCATCTTTGGAAGCACGCATCCTAGCGGTTCTTTCCTTACACGCATCAATGGAAATTCTCATGGCTTTGAGAGACTCATTGATATCATGCTTAGGAGGAATAGATCTAAGCTTTAAAGAATCAACCTCGAGATAAATTCTATCAACATTTGTAACATCCCAAATTTTCAATTTGGAATATTATACATTAGATCATCATTGCATATCATATTTTATTTTGCTTTTGGTTTGATCCTAGAAATTTCTACGCAACTCAAGGACCCACGGAGAGAGTTGGGGAATTCATAGTTTTCATATTTGAGTTTTCTCAAATTTTGAGAATAGGATCATTTGATTTTTATTATTTTATCATCAATTATTTCTATTACAAAAATATGAGAGAGGGAATAAAATGGCTTTCCCAAAATAAAGAAATATTGAGGATTTAATAATAAAATCAAATAAGATTTTATTTCAGAGTTTCTCGTTATTTTATTTGAATTTAGGAAAATGTGCATTTTTCAAAATTGCATTTAGGCCCCAATTAAATGTTCACCTTGTGCGGCTTGATTTTAGAAGCCCGGGAAAATTTATTTCGGGATTTTTGGAGTCGGTTTAGTATTTCTTTTCTTTATTCTGCGCGTAATTATTTAAAAAAAATCGCACCGACCTACGGGGCGTGTCCAACCGGGACTCCGGCCCGCGTAGGCTTTATAAGCCGGGGGGAGCCCAGCCGAAGCCAGCCCGCCCGCGCCCTCGAAACCCTAGCGCGCCGCCCGACCCCGCCAGCGCCCGCCGTCACCGGAGCCGCCGCCCGCCGCCTCGCTGACCCGCCGCACGAGGTCGCCTCGAAATCCGTGCCGCCATTTTTTTCTTTCGAAAAACCGTTCGGTTTTTCCGTCGGTTTTTCGTCGGTTTTTTTAGTTTCGGTTTTTTTAAATAGATCGGTTTTTCTGATTTATTTATATAGCGAGCGTTCGTCCGTTCGTTCATTCTAGCGAACGTTCGTTGTTTTTCTTTTTCTCGGATTAAATCCGCGATTTTTCTGATCGCGATTTCTGATCCGATTTTCGTTTTAGTATAACTTTTCGCTCGTTTATCGGAATCAGGCGATTCAAGCGCCTGGAGTTTCGTCTTGAAACCCTCTATCCATTTAACCAACTTAAACAAGTTTTTGCTACTGTAAAATTTGACTTAGATCCAGATTAGTAGAACGAAGTTGTTTTCTTTCGCCGTTTGACTTTCGTTGCTTCGTTTGATTTGATTCTTTTTGCAAGCTGGAGTTCTTAAGTTGAACCTTATGGTTAGATCTCTTATTCAAGTTTTACCTATGCATTAGATGAGTACTTATTGTGTGCTTGTTTGTTTGCGATAGAGTACCCGGAGTGCGTCGCTTGTTACTTCGAATCGCTAGGTTTCGCGGATCATCAGCAAGGCAAGTAACACTTTGATCATACCTTTTCTACTACCCAGTTTTAATGCATTAGATCAAATCCTCAAACATTGCATGATTAGGATCTAATTAAATTGTGGGATGGGAAGTAGTTGAGGTAGTACCTATTACCTGTTTATTTTCAAACCTTCGGGAGTTACTTCTACGTTGCTTACTATTGCTATGCTATGCTAGTAGACGTGGATTGGGTGAGTGATATCCATGACAGATGTGAGTTTGTTAATTAATGTTTTATCTAAGGTGGCGACTTAAATACACATCTGGGTGGATTGAGGTACCTGGGTATTCCAGGATTTCCTGTTTTCTTTTGGACCGCCACCCAGGCTCAAAGGGATCATGAGATTATTCATACTAGAAACTTCCGTGTGCAGCCACAAGCTATTATGGGCTCTAGCATAGTTGACTAAGTCGTGCTAACTCTTAAAGTGGTAGACTAGCAGATGTAGGGGAGATAGGTGGTACGGTCTACCCGATCGTAAGGTGCTAGCGCTTCTGAAAGACTATGTCTCGGTCATCCGTTTCTCAAACACCGTGTAGTGCGAGAAACCAAACGGAGTCTTGTGGGGAAAAGTGCGCAAACCTCTGCAGAGTGTATAAAGTAATCATGGTTAGCCGTGTCCCCGGTTATGGACATCTTGAGTATCTAGTACCTGGATTATCATGTGAATCTCAACATGTTACTTTAAATTTATTTTGTTGGGTTTTTGATAATGTTTAATTGGGATTGAGGATGCTGTCAACCATTCTCAATGTTTAACAACTACCATGATAGTTAAATTAATTTTATTCCTTTGTAGTAGGGAAAAATTGGCTTTACGCAAAACTGTAAGCATAGAGCTTTCCACCAGTCAAATATGCATATAGTATAGTTGTTTCATTCCATTACTCTCTATGTGTTACCTTGCCAGCATATTCCATGTGCTGACCCGTTTCGGGCTGCAACGTTAATGTTGCAGACTTTTTAGATGATGATTAAGGAATTTTTAGGTCGTGGTTCTATACTCAGTGATGCCGTTGGAGTTGATGGACTCACTTATCTTCCAAGCCTTCCGCTGTTATCGTTATTAGATGGCCTTAAGCCATATTTATTGTAATAAGTTCTCTATTGAGACACTCGATGTAATAAGTGTGTGATTGCTACTCTGTTATAAATCCTCCGAGTTTTGTGTGGTGTCAGCATTACTTATCCAGGGATGACACCGGAGCACAGAGATTAGACCGTTTGAGGTCTGGTCGCTACAGAGATGGTATCAGAGCACACGCTGACTGTAGGACACGACCACTAAGCTAAACACCTAGATCACTATTCTTTCTCTTCTTTTCTGACCTCTCATCTTTTCTACTCTTTAGGATGGCGGATGCAAGGAACAAGTTCACGCAACCAGATGATGATACACCCTTTGGACGTCACTTGAAGGAAGTCACTAGATACCTGAACATAGGAGTACCAAGCTTCACCGGAACCTACAACGCCACTTTACCTGAAGAAGAGCGCTGGATGATTCAAGTTCAAGTTCCAGGAAGGACGTTCATGCCAGTCACTCAGCCCATAGAGTTTTCTTTTGATGCACCAACTTGGAGTCTAGGAAAGAGCATGGCAGCTCACATCGCCATGGGACACATTGGAGAAGTCTACCACAATGATCTCAAGGATATTATCTACCAGATTTGTGGGCGCCGAGATGCGCACTGGGAGATGATCAGCACCAGAAAGGATAGATCCATTGCAGCTTTTAACCAGGAGTTAAACCAGCACATTCGATGTCAGGAGAACCAGATGTGCGCCAACATGGTAGATCTGAAGAAGGCGAGGACAAGAATCAAGGAACTGGAGGAAGAACTCAAGGCTACACGTGAAGATTATGAAGAGGAAATTGAAGTATTGGTGGAGAAGAATGACGATCTGATCAAGAAGATCGGGATATTTATGGGAGGCCCTACACCAATAGATGAAGACGAAGAACCCAAGGAGATTCGCCCGAAAGACTACATCATCATCGGTGACACCGACTCGGATCCAGATGATAGAGATGATGACTATGTTGATGAAGCCGGAGCAGATATCATGGAGTCTACAACCGAAGAATATTTCTAGTAGACCATCTCATCAATAGTGGTAGTCCACCATGTAAATACAGTAGTCCGAGCACTTTTGCGATAGTTAGATCGATCGTATGCCCTTGTTTGATTGAATGAAGTGAATTGTTTGCTTTTGCCTCATGTGCATATGGGTAGTGTTTTCTCTTTAGACCCCCTCTATTCTTAACTCTCGTCTTTTCTAAACCCTCAGATGCCTCCGAGACATGACCCCGGATTTACCTTTCCATCGAAGCTCACCCAGTTGATCCAGCAGCAGAACACATTGATGCAGTTGCTAGTCCGGAATCAGAATCAGGGGAAGAACAACAACAACCCACCACCACCACATGTTGATCACTTAGCCCGTTTCCTTAGGCTGAATCCGCCGGTGTTTTCCAGTAGCACCGAGCCGATAGTAGCAGATGATTGGCTCCGCAAGACAGCTAGAGAGTTGACCACAGCAGGATGCACAGATGCGGAGAAGGTGAAGTTTGTCGCACATCAGCTTGAAGGACCCGCAGCACATGGTGGGAGAATTTCATAGCCACATTCCCTGTCAACACTGTCACATGGGACCAGTTTCAGCAGGCTTTTCGCACTGCCCATGTTTCAGCAGGATCTATGGCCATGAAGAAGCCTGAGTTTCGCAACTTGCGCCAAGGAGGAAGGGCAGTTGGCCAGTATGTGGGGGACTTTAGTAAATTAGCATGTTATGCCCCAGATGACGTTGCTACGGATGCAGCTAAGCAGGAGAAGTTTTTGGAAGGACTAAATGATGAGTTGAGCATGCAGTTGATGGTAGCAACCTTCAACAACTACCAGGAGTTGGTAGACCGTGCTCTTATGATTGAAGGCAAGCAACAACAAATTGAGAACCGCAAGAGGAAGTATGGACAAGGAAAGTACAATTCAGGAGCTCAGCAGAAGCCACGTTTTACCCCTAGACCGGGAGGACATTTTCAGCATACCCATGGAGGAGGTAGCTCGCACAATCACAATGGCACCAAGAATGGTAATGGGAATGTAGGAAGCAACGGCCAGAATCGCACCAACCCATCAACCCCAGCCAAGAAAGACCTGAGCCAAGTCACTTGCTTTAAGTGTTCGAAGACCGGACATTATGCCAATGAATGTCCTGAATTACAAAATGGAAATAGCAATGGAAGCTCTGGGAAGAATCCGAACCCTTTCAACAGGGGACAGGTGAACCACGTTAGCGTGGAGGAAGTTGAAGCTCAGCCTGATGCAGTAATAGGTAAGTTTTTGGTTAAGTCATTTACTGCACTCGTTCTTTTTGATACTGGTGCATCGCATTCATACATCTCAAGGGGATTTGTGGATAAGTATAACCTGTCAACCCAAGCCCTTAGGTCACCCATGTTAGTAACCTCGCCTGGAGCAGAATATATGGCTAGTCGATGGTGTGATCGGTTACCATTAAGGATTGGTAACTATGTTTTTCCCTCAGACCTAATAGTATTGGAATCCCAAGGATTGGATGTGATATTAGGCATGGATTGGTTATCAAAGTATGAAGGGAATATTGAATGTGCTAGTAAGTCAATTTTGCTTACCACCCCAGAAGGGAGAAGGATCAAGTATGTATCCCGACATGTGCCAAAGAGGACTCAAGTAAATTGCTTAACAGGAGTTGTGCAGGAGGAAGTACCAGTGGTAAGGGATTTCCCTGAAGTATTTCCAGAAGAGTTGCCAGGCATGCCACCGGATAGAGATATTGAGTTTTTGATTGAGCTATTGCCAGGCACAGGGCCAATATCAAAGAGACCATACAGGATGCCTGCAAAGGATTTGGTGGAAATTAAGAAGCAGATTAAGGAGTTACTGGATAAAGGATATATTCGCCCAAGTTCTTCGCCTTGGGGATCGCCAGTACTTCTAGTGGAGAAGAAGGATGGATTTTTAAGGATGGTTGTTGATTATCGAGGATTGAATGAAGTAACAATCAAGAACAAGTACCCACTACCAATGATCAATGATCTGTTTGATCGATTGCAAGGAGCTAAGGTATTTTCCAAGATCGATCTGCAATCAGGGTACCACCAATTGAAGATTCGAGAATAGGATATTCCTAAGACAACTTTTACCACCAGGTATGGGCTATACGAGTATACCGTTATGTCATTTGGTCTGACTAACGCACCTGCATATTTTATGAACATGATGAACAAAGTGTTTATGGAGTTCTTGGATAAGTTCGTCGTGGTGTTCATTGATGACATCCTGGTTTACTCGAAGAATAAAGAGGAGCATAAGGAACATTTGCAATTGGTACTTGAGAAGCTCAGAGAACATCAGTTGTATGGCAAGTTCAGCAAATGTGAGTTTTGGTTGAAGGAAGTAGGATTCCTCGGACACGTTATATCCGAAGAAGGATAGCAGTTGATCCCACTAAAGTTGATACCATGACCAGGTGGGAAGCACCAACCACGGTTGGAGAGATACGGAGTTTTCTTGGACTCGCAGGATACTACCGGAGATTTATTGAGAATTTCTCAAAGATTGCAAAGCCTATGACGGAGTTGTTGAAGAAAGATACCAAGTTCATATGGACTGAGGAATGTGAGGCTAGTTTCCAGGAGTTGAAGAAATGTTTGGTTACTTCACTAGTGCTGGTTTCGCCAGATCATACCAAGGACTATGAGGTGTATTGCGACGCTTCACGTCGAGGACTTGGAGCAGTGCTTATGCAGGAAGGGAGAGTTGTTTCATATGCCTCAAGACAACTGAAACCTCATGAGTTGAATTATGCTACGCATGATTTGGAATTAGCAGCCGTAGTGCATGCATTGAAAACATGGAGACATTTCCTCATTGGAAACCATTGTGAGGTGTACACGGACCATAAGAGTTTGAAATACATTTTCACACAGAAGGAGTTAAACCTCAGACAAAGGAGATGGTTGGAGCTCATCAAGGATTATGATATGAGATTGCATTACCATCCCGGAAAGGCTAATGTAGTAGCTGACGCATTAAGCCGTAAGAGCCATGTCAATACATTAATGACGGGAGAAATACCAAGGGAGTTAGCAGAAAATCTTCGTGAACTATGTTTGGAAATAGTTCCGAGAGGCTATGTAGCAGCATTGGAGATTCAGTCAACTTTGATGGATAGAATCAGAGAAGCTCAGAAGACTGACAAGGAGATTGCCTCTATAAAGGAGAAAATAAGCGAAGGAAAGGCTAAAGGATTTCGTGAGGATGAGCACGACACCCTATGGTTTGAAGACCGTGTTTACATGCCCAATGACTCGGAGATTAGGAAGCTAATTCTGCAAGAGGCACACGATTCACCATATTCGATTCACCCAGGAAATACCAAGATGTATTTGGATTTGAAAGATATTTTCTGGTGGACCGGAATGAAGAAGGATATTGCGGAGTATGTAGCAGTTTGTGATGTGTGTCAGAGAGTAAAGGCAGAGCATCAGAAGCCAGCAGGATTGTTACAACCATTGCCGATACCCGAATGGAAGTGGGATAAGTTAGGCATGGATTTTATCACGGGATTACCCAGGACTCGTTCAGGATATGACTTTATTTGGGTTGTAGTCGATCGGTTGACGAAAGTAGCTCATTTCATCCCGGTAAAGACCACTTACACCAGTGCTAAGTTGGCAAAGATATACATGACCAGAATCGTATGTTTGCATGGAGTTCCGAGGAGTATCGTATCAGATAGAGGAACCCAGTTTACCTCAAAGTTCTGGAAGCAGTTGCATGAAACTTTGGGTACTAGGCTAGAATTCATTACAACTTTTCATCCACAGACAGATGGACAGACCGAGAGAGTCAATCAGATTTTGGAGGATATGCTGAGAGCTTGTGCGCTAGATTACGGATCTAGTTGGGACGACAATTTGCCATATGCAGAGTTCTCTTACAACAACAGTTACCAAACCAGTTTAAAGATGGCCCCTTTCGAAGCTTTGTACGGAAGGAAGTGCAGGACACCGTTGTCGTGGGACGAAGTTGGAGACCGCCAGTTGTTTAGACCTGATTTGATTAAAGAGTCTAAACAGAAGGTGAAATTGATTCGCGATAGGCTCAAGGTAGCTCAGTCCAGATAGAAGAGTTATGCAGATTCTAGAACGCAAGGAGACTGTTTACGAAGTTGGAGATAGAGCTTATCTTCGAGTATCCCCACTTCGGGGAACAAAGCGTTTTGGGGTTAAAGGAAAGTTAGCGCCACGATTTGTAGGACCATATCGAGTTTTGGAGCGTATGGGAGAAGTGGCCTACAAGTTGGAATTGCCCGAAGGATTGTCAGGAGTTCATGATGTGTTCCACGTTTCTCAGTTGAAGAAGTGTCACGCGGAGATGGCTGACATACCCTTGAGAGACACAGTGCCATTGGAAACAATTCAGTTGGATAACGATTTGACCTATGAGGAGAAACCAATTAAGATTCTCGAGTTTGCCAGCCGAGTCACTCGCAGCAAGGTTATCAAGTTTTGCAAAGTTCAGTGGAGCCACCACACGGAGGATGAAGCCACCTGGGAACGAGAGGAAGATTTGCTCAATGACCACCCTCACCTATTTTCTAGCCAACCCGAATCTCGAGGGCGAGATTCATCTTAAGGGGGGTAGGTTTGTAACATCCCAAATTTTCAATTTGGAATGTTATACATTAGATCATCATTGCATATCATATTTTATTTTGCTTTTGGTTTGATCCTAGAAATTTCTACGCAACTCAAGGACCCACGGCGAGAGTTGGGGAATTCATTATTTTCATATTTGAGTTTTCTCAAATTTTGAGAATAAGATCATTTGATTTTTATTATTTTATCATCAATTATTTCTATTACAAAAATATGAGAGAGGGAATAAAATGACTTTCCCAAAATAAAGAAATATTGAGGATTTAATAATAAAATCAAATAATATTTTATTTCGGAATTTTTTGTTATTTTATTTGAATTTAGGAAAAATGTGCGTTTTTCAAAATTGCATTTAGGCCCCAAATAAATGTTCACCTTGTGCGGCTTGATTTTAGAAGCCCGGGAAAATTTATTTCGGGATTTTTGGAGTCCGTTTAGTATTTATTTTTATTTCTTCTGCACGTAATTATTTAAAAAAAATCGCACCGACCTACGTGCCGTGTCCGACTGGGACTCCGGCCCGCGTAGGCTTTATAAGCCGGGGGGAGCCTAGCCGAACCCAGCCCGCCCGCGCCCCCGAAACCCTAGCGCGCCGCTCGACCCCCCCCCGCCGCCGCCGCCAACGCCGTCCGCCGCGCCGTCGCTGGAGCCGCCGCCCGCCGCCTCGCCGACCCGCCGCCCGAGGTCACCCCGAAATCCGTGCCGCCGTTTTTTTCGAAAAACAGTCCGGTTTTTCCGTCGGTTTTTCGTCAGCTTTTTTAGTTTCGGTTTTTTTAAATAGATCGGTTTTTCCGATTTATTATTTAGCGACCGTTCGTCCGTTCGTTTGTTCTAGTGAACGTTCCTCGTTTTTCTTTTTCTCAGATTAAATCTGCGATTTTTCTGATCGCGATTTCTGATCCGATTTTCGTTTTAGTATAACTTTTCGCTCGTTTATCGGAATCAGGCGATTCAAGCGCCTGGAGTTTCGTCTCGAAACCCTCTATCTGTTTAACCAACTTAAACAAGTTTTTGCTACTGTAAAATTTGACTTAGATCCAGATTAGTAGAACGAAGTTGTTTTCTTTCGCTGTTTGACTTTCGTTGCTTCGTTCGATTTGATTCTTTTTGCAAACCGGAGTTCTTAAGTTGAACCTTCTGGTTAGATCTCTTATTCGAGTTTTACCTGTGCATTAGATGAGTACTTATTGTGTGCTTGTTTGTTTGCGATAGAGTACCCGGAGTGCGCCGCTTGTTACTTCGAATCGCTAGGTTTCGCGGATCATCAGCAAGGCAAGTAACACTTTGATCATACCTTTTCTACTACTCAGTTTTAATGCATTAAATCAAATCCTCAAACATTTCATGATTAGGATCTAACTAAATTGTGGGATGGGAAGTAGTTGAGCTAGTACCTATTACCTGTTTATTTTCAAACCTTTGGGAGTTACTTCTACGTTGCTTACTATTGCCATGCTATGCTAGTAGACGTGGATTGGGTGAGTGATATCCATGACAGATGTGAGTTTGTTAATTAATGGTTTATCTAAGGTGGCAACTTAAACACACATCTGGGTGGATTGAGGCACCTGGGTAATCCAGGATTTGCCTGTTTTCTTTTGGACCGCCACCCAGGCTCAAAGGGATCATGAGATTATTCATACTAGAAACTTCCGTGTGCAGCCACAAGCTATTATGGGCTCTAGCATAGTTGACTAAGTCGTGCGAACTCTTACAGTGGTAGACTAGCAGATGTAGGGGATGTAGGTGGTACGGTCTACCCGATCGTAAGGTGCTAGCGCTTCTGAAAGACTATGTCTCGGTCATCCGTTTCTCAAACACCATGTAGTGCGAGAAACCAAACGGAGGCGATCGAGTCTTGTGGGGAAAAGTGCGCAAACCTCTGCAGAGTGTATAAACTAATCATGGTTAGCCGTGTCCCCGGTTATGGACATCTTGAGTATCTAGTACCTGGATTATCATGTGAATCTCAACATGTTACTCTAAATTAATTTTGTTGGGTTTTGATAATGATGATGTTTAATTGGGATTGAGGATGCTGTCAACCATTCTCAATGTTTAACAACTACCATGATAGTTAAATAAATTTATTCCTTTGTAGTAGGGAAAAATTGGCTTTACGCAAAACTGTAACCATAGAGCTTTCCACCAGCCAAATATGCATATAGTATAGTTGTTTCATTCCATTACTCTCTATGTGTTACCTTGCCAGCATATTCCATGTGTTGACCCGTTTCGGGCTGCAACGTGAATGTTGCAGACTTTTCAGACGACGATTAAGGAGTTTTTAGGTCATGGTTCTATACTCAGTGATGCCGTTGGAGTTGATGGACTCACTTATCTTCCAAGCCTTCCGCTGTTATCGTTATTAGATGGCCTTAAGCCATATTTATTGTAATAATTCTGTATTAAGACACTCGATGTAATAAGTGTGTGATTGCTACTCTGTTATAAATCCTCCGAGTACTATGTGGTGTCAGCATTATTGATCCAGGGATGACACCGGAGCACAGAGCTCAGACCGTTTGAGGTCTGGTCGCTACAACGTTCCTAGCCAAATCATCAACTTTAAGCAATTTCTCTTCAAGCAAAGCATTAAAATTATTTTGTGAATTCATAAACTCTTCAACACTATTCTCAAATTCAGAGGGCATCTTATTATAATTTCCATAAGAGTTGTTGTAGGAATTCCCATAATTATTAGAAGGATTACTAGGATATGGCCTAGGATTAAAATTCCCTCTATAAGCGTTGTTACCAAAATTATTCCTACCAACAAAATTCACATCCATAGATTCATTATTATTCTCAATCAAAGTAGACAAAGGCATATCATTAAGATCAAAAGAAACACTCTTAGTAGCAAATAATTTCATAAGTTCATCCATCTTTCCACTCAACACATTGATTTCTTCTATTGCATGTACTTTTTTATTAGAAGTTCTTTCAGTATGCCATTGAGAATAATTAACCATAATATTATCTAGGAGTTTAGTAGCATATCCTAAAGTAATTTCCTTAAAAGTGCCTCCCGTGGCCGAATCTAAAAGATTTCTAGAAGCAAAATTCAATCTGGCATAAATTTTTTGTATAATCATCCACAAATTCAAACCATGAGTAGGGCAATTACGTATCATTAATTTCATTCTCTCCCAAGCTTGTGCAACATGTTCATGATCAAGTTGCTTAAAATTCATAATATCGTTTCTAGGAGAGAAGATCTTAGCGGGAGGGAAAATACTTAGAGATAAAAGCATCTTTGCACTTGTTCCAAGAATCAGTACTATTTTTAGGCAAAGACAAAAACCAAGCTTTAGCACGATCTCTAAGCGAAAAAGGAAATAGCTTCAATTTAATGACATCATTATCGACATCTCTTTTCTTTTGCATATCACATAAATCAACGAAGCTATTCAGATGAGTAGCGACATCTTCACTAGGAAGGCCGGCGAATTGATCTTTCATAACAAGATTCAACAAAGAAGCATTGATTTCACAAGATTCAGTATTGGCAAGAGGAGCAATCGGAGTGCTAAGGAAATCATTATTATTGGTATTGGTGAAGTCACACAATTTGGTAGTATCTTGAGCCATCGCGACAAACAAGCAAACAAACTAGCACACGAGCAAACAAGAGCAAACGGGCAAAAGAGGCAAATAGAGAAGGAGGATAGAGAGAGAGAGGGCGAATAAAACGGCAAGGGTGAATTGGGGGGAGAAGAAAACGAGAGGCAAATGGCAAATAATGTAATGCGAGAGATAGGGATTGTGATGGGTACTTGGTATGTTGACTTTTTGCGTAGACTCCCCGGCAACGACGCCAGAAATTCTTCTTGCTACGTCTTGAGATTGCGTTGGATTTCCCCGAAGAGGAAAGGATGATGCAGCAGAGTAGCGTAAGTATTTCCCTCAGTTTTTGAGAACCAAGGTATCAATCCAGTAGGAGGGCATGCTCAAGTCCCTCGTACCTGCACAAAACGATAGCTACTCGCAACCAACGCGATTAGGGGTTGTCAATCCCTTCACGGTCACTTACGAGAGTGAGATCTAATAGATATAATATTTTTGGTATTTTTGGTATAAAGATGCAAAGTGAAAAGTAAAGGCAAAGTAAAAAAGCAAAGCAAGATTAAAGTAATGGAGATTGATATGCTGAGAATAGACCCGAGGGCCATAGGTTTCACTAGTGGCTTCTCTCAAGAGCATAAGTATTCTACGGTGGGTGAACAAATTACTGTTGAGCAATTGACAGAATTGAACATAGTTATGAGAATATCTAGGCATGATCATGTATATAGGCATCACAACCGTGACAAATAGACCGAAACGATTCTACATCTACTACTATTACTCCACTCATCGACCGCTATCCAGCATGCATCTAGAGTATTAAGTTAAAAACAGAGTAACGCCTTAAGCAAGATGACATGATGTAGAGAGATAAATTCATGCAGTATGAAATAAACCCCAACTTGTTATCCTTGATGGCAACAATGCAATACGTGCCTTGCTGCCCCTTCTGTCACTGGGAAAGGACACCGCAAGATCGAACCCAAAGCTAAGCACTTCTCCCATGGCAAGAACTACCAATCTAGTTGGCCAAACCAAACGGATAATTCGAAGAGACTTGCAAAGATAACCAATCATACATAAAAGAATTCATAGAAGATTCAAATATTGTTCATAGATAACTTGATCATAAACCCATAATTCATCGGTCTCAACAATCACACCGCAAAAAGAAGATTACATCGAATAGATCTCCACAAGAGAGGGGAGAACATTGTATAGAGATCCAAAAAGAGAGAAGAAGCCATCTAGCTAATAACTATGGACCCGAAGGTCTGAGGTAAACTACTCACACTTCATCAGAGAGGCTATGGTGTTGATGTAGAAGCCCTCCGTGATGGATGCCCCCTCCGGCGGAGCTCCGAAATAGGCCCCAAGATGGGATCTCGTGGATACAAGAAGGTTGCGGTGGTGGAATTAGGGTTTTGGCTCTGTATCTGATCGTTTGGGGGTATGTAGGTATATATAGGAGGAAGGAGTACGTCGGTGGAGCAACAGGGGGCCCACGAGGGTGGAGGGCGCGCCCCCTACCTCGTGGCTTCCTCCTTTATTCCTTGGAGCAGGGTCCAAGTCTCCTGGATCACGTTCGGTGAGAAAGTCACGTTCCCGAAGGTTTTATTCCGTTTGGACTCCGTTTGATATTCCGTTTCTTCGAAACACTGAAATAGGAAAAAAAGCAATTCTGGGTTGGGCCTCCGGTTAATAGGTTAGTCCCAAAAGTAATATGAAAGTGGAAAATAAAGCCCATTATAGTCCAAAACAGTCGATAATATAGCATGGAACAATCAAAAATTATAGATACGTTGGAGACGTATCAATATGATATCACTTATATTGATTGGATGTGATGTTTATCCTTTATGCATCTTATTTTGCTTTGTACGGCGGTAGCATTATAACACTACAAAAAAGACACATCCGTGACATTTTGAGCCGGACAAATTTTTTTTCTGTCATATATATGACACTAATATGACGATAATTGTGACAAAACCCGATATCATCATAGATGTGGTGGGCTCCTACTTCTATGACAAAAAATCATGACAGTAAATGGGCTTTTCATCCTGGGCGGGCCGGAGACGCAGCTGCATGACATTCTTTGGGCCGTCCATGACGGAAAAAACCATGGTAGAAGCGAGGGCGAGGAAAATTTCGAGGAGTTCCCGGTTACGGTGGGAGGTCGGGGTCGAGCAATGCGTGTTTCTCTCATACACGTACGCGCGTGTGTGCGAGGTGTTGGCTCTAACTGAACCCGAGCGAGGTGTTGGGCTCTAACTAAACCCGAGCGATTGCACTGTAGGCTACGCGTTATGATCGATGGCTGTTAACTGAACCCGATCAAGCGATTCCTTCGCTACTGCTGCTAACTGAAACCGATCGATTGGATGAACAGTGAGCGTTGCGGGGGGGGGGGGGGTGGATGAATAGTGAGCGGTGGCGTTGCCTCTGGATGAACAGGACCCCGTGGTGTGGTGGAGGGCTGGATGAACAGTAGACGATGGAGGGGTGCCCGTGGAGGGGTGGTTGAACAGGACCCCGTGGTGTGGAGGGCTGGATGAACAGTGGCCGGTGGAGGGGTGGTTGAACAGTAGCCGATGGAGTAGCGCGTGGTGGAGGCTGGATGAACAGGAGCCCGTGGAGGCTGGAGGAGGTCGACGGTAGCCCGTGGAGGCTGGAGGAGGTCGATGGTGGAGATGAACAGTATCTCGTGGAGTCCCGTTTTTCGGTACGCCACACCCCCCCCCCCCCAATGAACAGGACCCCCGTTTCGACCGTAGGAGGTCCGTTTCATCCGTTTTGCGGTACGCCACACCCCTCCCGATCAACAGGACCCCCGTTTCGACCGTAGGAGGTCCGTTTCCTCCGTTTTGCGGTACGCCACACCCCTCTCGATCAATAGGACCCCCATTTCGACCGTAGGAGGTCCGTTTCCTCCGTTATGCGGTACACCAGGCCTTGTTTCCATCACCTGTTCCGTCCAAGCCCTCCCGATGAACACGACCACACATTCCATTCCGACCCAGCTGGTTGGCTCCCACGCGTTCCGTTGCCTCCCGATGAACACGACGCATTCCGTTGCCTCCCCATGAACACGACGCATTCCGTTGCCTCCCCATGAACACGACACATTCTGTTGCCTCCCCATGAACACGACGATGACGTTGTTTCTCCGTTCCGAACCAGCCATGTACACGAGCCTTGGCCATACGTATGCGCGAGTAGGCGTTCGAGACCCCGCCCATATGTACACATACGTGGCCGTATTTTCTTTCTTGCACCCTGGATGTTGTACGTACGTGTACATGCTACATGCGTGCCTCTACTACGACACGTGCGCGCCTCTACTATGACACGTGCGCGCCTCTACATCGACCAGTATGTACGTACACGTTCGCGACCAGAATGACAACACTACGTACGCTTCGACCAGGTGGGTCCCGACTGCCAGGCACTTCCTTGCCTGCGAAGATGTAGCTGGTGGGTCCTAGCAGTCAGGGGGGCGAATCGTTTTGTTTTTTTGCCCGGACGCACTTTCTTGCGTGCGAAGGTGTAGCTGTTGGGTCCCAGCAGTCAGGGGGGTGAATCGTTTTTTTTGCCCGAACGCACTTTCTTGCGTGCGAAGGTGTAGCTGGTGGGTCCCAGCAGTCGGGGGCGAATCTTTTTTTTCCGAACGCACTTCCTTGCGCACGAAGATGTAGCTGGTGGGTTCTAGTAGTCAGGGGGGTGAATCATTTTTTTTGATGCACTTCCTTGCGTGTGAAGATGTAGCTCGTGGGTCCCAGCAGTTAGGGGACGAATCATTTTTTCGCAAAATATGGTGGCCTGTCCGGTGGGTCCCCACTGTCAGGTGGAGGAATAATTATTTTGCGCGTAATAAGGAGGCACTTCCTTGCGGCTGCCGTGGACCCAGCTGTGAGCCTCTCCACGTACATTCCACGTCCGATGGAAGTCGTTCCTTGACCATGTTGACCACGCCGCGCCGAGAGCACCAGGGCGGTGGACGATGGCGAGGCCTAGGAAGGGGACGACGTGGAGCCGGGGAAGACGCGGCAGTGGATGCACACACGGAGAGGAGTATGAGGTTTCACTGGTTCGGCTGCGCCGCCGTCGCTGCAGAATAACAGGGGGTGTGGGTGAGTGGAGGGATGGCCTGGCCAGCGGTGGGAGTAGTAGGGGGCGGTGAGGACTCCGTGGCAGCACAGCCGGCCACGGGAGGCAGGAGCAGGCCGCACGACCGGCACTGCTTTGGGCGGCTGGAGCAAAAGAAGACCAGAGGTTGAAGAAGCACGACGGTCGTTGGATGGACATTGTACAGTCACTGCAGCTAGAATCGTTTATATTGACTAAGTTGACAAAGCCCTTGGTACGTCAACTTCGTAGGCCCACAGGTCAGCTTCCGAAACAGTGCGCCCAGATATCAGGGGGAGGAATCATTTTTTGGGCGGGTGAAGCTAGAATATCCGAGATTGAAGAAGAAGCATGGCATCCGTTGGATGGACATCCAACGGCCACTGCTACTAGAACCGTGTGTTGACTATAAGTTGACAAAGCCTTGCATATGCGTCAACTCTGTTGTTTTAGGGGACACGTCAACTTAGTAAGGACAGAAGTGTGTGGCAGAGAACTTATAGCCCATTTGAGATTTGTAAGAATGTGTAGCCCATTTTTGAATTCTAATGGAATTTACTACAGCCCATTTACAGTTTGTTAAAAGTACAGCCCATTTCAACCAACCGTTCAAAACAGAATTCAATAAAATTTCCCACATTTTGGGGATCCAAAATATTTTTATCCCGAAATTTCTAGTCAGATTAAATACGATTTCAATATAAATTTATATTACGTAAAAAACCAACGAAACATTGCACTCGCAACAATTAATGAAATTAAAATTTTCAATATCCAAAATAATATTTTATAAAGTAATCACGTGTTTGGTGCATTTTTTATAGTTACTGCCCAGTTTTTATAATTACATCCCATTTATTATTTCTTAAAGCCCATTTTCTTGTTAAGCCTAATGCATCCCTCCTAGGAAAGATTTGCAGCCCAGCGGGGCGGAGAATAACAACTTGACCTTGCCTGGGTATTCCTAAAAAAATTATAGCTGGGCTAGCCATTTTTAACTTGAAAAAAATTAATATCTGGGCTGGATATCTGGCCTGGGCTAGATGGGCCACAGCCCGCCCAGTTAATACCTACAGCGATGTTTTCGTTGTTGTTCAAAGGAGAAAATTAATATCTGGGCTAAACATCAAAAAACTCTGTAGTGCTCACACCTCAAAAATACAAATACTGCTCGAGCTGCTTGGTCCCAGCTGTCGGCCGCTTCTTCTGCAATTCTCTCGTTTATTAACTACTCCCTCCTTTCCGATTTATAAGGCTCAATTCAAAAATCTCACCAACCAAGGTAGATGATGAGTGGTGGAATATTTTTTGTAGTTTGCAAAAGCACCCAATTAATGCTCTTGTTTTCCTCAAAAATTATGTTTACAAATGCATTAATTGCAATGCATGCATGCATAAAGTGCATGCATTGGTCAGTTTTCTCTTAATATTTGCATGCAATGATTTAATGCACCTTGAAGTCTGAACATGTGATGGGGAACAACCAACTTGAGCCTTATAAAATTGAAAAACTAAAATTTTGAGATAAGCCTATAAACCGGAAAGGAGGGAGTACTACATAGGTTGACAATGGTGTGGGACCGTGATGTCAGGAAACCAGGACGAAGCAAAATAAATTATATATATATATATATGTATATATGTATATAAGGAGGCACTTGCGTACGTGAGGCTATGGACCAGGTGGGTCCCCATTGTCATCCTCTCCAAGTAAAGTCATCTCCTCGCCCGCGCGCGCTTTCCGCCCGAAACAGTCAGTGCCGCCCTCCCTCCTTCCCGGTGCAGGCGATTGCTCCGCCTTCAAATGACACAAGTGCCGTCTGTTCGTCCATCTGCCGCCCACATTAATGATACGCGGTTGCCGAGGCAGCTACTCTGGCGCCACACGTTCGTCCCTCTGCCCACCCACCATTGCTATATAAACTGCTGCGCCGGCCATAGCTGCAGTCATCCGCATCCGTTCCCTTTCTCCTGTCCACACCACTACTGCCCACCATGGCTTCCTCGCGCTCCAGCGCTCTTCGGTACGGGCGAACGACGGACCACAAGGAGATGGCAGCCATTGCTGCCGTCCAGCTGGCCGGCAGGCAGCCGGAGGACGACGACGTCCCAATGGAGAACATGGTAGTCGACGATCCGGCGCCAACCCCCTCCTCCGCGCCATCCTCGCCGGTGCATTGCACCATGACCATCAGCGAGGCCCGTGCCCAATATATGGACAGGGTGAGGCAGATGCGTGAGGAGCAGTTCCGGGAGGCGCAGGCCGACGCCGCCTACAACCACCACCTCCTCGAGGAGCACCTGCAGGCGGAGGAGCAGATCACCGCGGAGCGGGAGGAGCAGGAGGCGCTGCTTGACTCGTACCGCTCCGCCCGCAAGGGCCGCCTCGAGCACTGGCGGTACCGCATGGCGGAGGCTGCGGCCGCCTACAAAGAGGCTAGCAAAGAGGGCTATGAAGCGGGCGAGGCACTGTTTAGCGAGACCGAGGACGAGACAGAGGACAATGCCGGCTTCGACGAGTCCCCACTCTGCCGGCGTCGACGAGGCCCTGCTCCGCCGAGGCCCCGCCGCACCAACAACGAGGCAGAGGACACTGCCGGCTCCGCCGAGGCCCCGCCCCGCCAACAACAAGGCAGAGGACACCACCGGCTCCGCCGAGGCCCCGCCCTGCCAACAACGAGGCAGAGGACATCGCCGGCTCCGCCGAGGCCCCGCCCCGCTGCCAACGAGGCCAAGCCACACAGAAAACGAGGAAGAGTAGAACACGGTAGGTTGCCGCCGCTTGGGTCCAAGTAAGGCAACCGCTGCTACCCTCTGGTTGAAGCCAACTAGCCGAGTTCACCATTGACGACTGGTTAGCTCCTTGACGGCGATGTGGAGTCGGAGAGCTGCACTGGAGAAGAACGCTGCTTCTACTTAACTGCTGGTGCAATTGGCTGACTGACACGTGGGCCCAACAGGCCACATGTCAGTTACGCAACTGCACCTGCAGTTAAGTCACTGAAGCTTTTGTTCGGCTCAGCGGGACACGGGTGGGTAGCTTTGGTTAATTAATTATACCTCCAGCGCACCCCTTTTTAGTTGAAGAATGTATGAAATGTAATGAAATTCGGCATGTTTATATGAAATCCGACCATGTATGAATGAATTTATTTTGATTAGTTCGAATTCCTGTATCACTGGCATTGGATGAACATGCAAAACAATATGTACTAGCATTATTCCCAAGGTGATCACCTCGTTTGCAGCAGTTTCACATGTACTCCCTCCGGTCCTTTCTAGTCTACATACAAGTTTTGTCTGCAGTCAAAGTATCTCTACTTTGACCAATCTTATACAAAAAAGTATGCACTTTCATAATGTGCGAAGTAAAAAGGAACAGAAGGAGTACAAAGAGTTTGAGCAGCTTTTTAGCGTTTCTGTACATTGCAATCAAACACACAGGCCTGGCAATTCATAGAGAACGTTCAAAACAATCGATGATTATGCATCTCAGTGACTCACATGCCAGAGGCAATATTTACTTCACAACTAAAGAATAAAGAAAAAATTGATGGACGCAGCTGACAGCAAAGGACGTCCCATTCGAAAATATCAAACGCATGTCTTGCTAAAATCAATGAGCAAAATTTGACAAGGTTGTCTCATTCCAAAATATCAAATGCCTACGATTGTGGAATGGGCAGGGTTTGCCATTAGTTCGAACATTGACATGGCACCTCGTACTAAATAAACCAGCTGTTCTTTTTGTGCAGTTCCACCAAAATCAACCAAATTCGCGCGTAGCTTGTATGATTTCGCCCTTATATGTTGCAACGCCTTGAACTTATCGACACCTCCTTTATTGTGGTGGAAATGAATGATTCGATGTATTCATGAACATTTTGTGAAGTTCCCATTGGAATCAAGCTGAGCACCCCTGTTTGCACAAATACAAAAAGGTGATTAGTATAAAGCAAATTGTACTATGAATTGACAGTTTTAACAGGCACATACATGGTCCATGTAGAGCACACTTTTAGAAAAATGGAACTCACTAGAAAGAATCCTAGAACAACATTGTACTCGCGCATCACAGCAAAAAGATGGAGATTTGTCAGTCCTTCTGAGCTGAAGTTAGTTTAGTCTTGTGGGGAGTAATGTAACCATCCTTCAACTGCTCCTTCTGATGAGAAGATAGACAGGGCTTCTTCATCCTGGCATAATCGGAACTAGTCACTTCACGTACTCCATATTCTTCTTTAGAGGAAGATGATCATGTTGTGCAAAGACAAGAGGACTACTAAATGCTAGCATCCCTGTTTGCTCAAAAAAAAGGAAAGGAAATATTTAAAACAGCACAGATGAAGCACTTCTCAAGGACAATACCACTTTTTCATGACAATATCTAAACAGTAGCACAACACCAATAGAGATGACAAAGCTCAATCATATGGATGAAATTAGTGGGCGAGTACCAACCTTTGTCAGGAGGCTTATTGTGTAGAGCATACAGATGAAGCACTTCTCCGGAACCATCTGTTGCTATCTACGGTGGTGGCCATGCTTACTATATACTCCTCGATTAGTTTAATGTTTCCAACATCTTCTTGTGCAGTTCCACTAAAATATATGGTATCTTCAAAGAAGATCCCTGTTTGCACAAGTTGAGATAATTACATATTACATTAAGAGTGGCATCAAATCAGTGGCAAAACAATTGCTCGTTCCAGCCATAGCAATAAATTAAGATGCAAAACTATATCATTACTTGTGTCATCATAGTTCTAGTGCTTCATTACAGCATCGGGAGTTGATTTTTGTTTTTCTTCCGCTTGTTCTTCCCCTTCATCACTTGGTTTAATAACAGACAAGCTTCACCTTCAATGTAAGATTTGGCATGTCAATTAGGGAGCACAAGTATAGTACTAAACTTAATTTTCTGATGAAAGTGGCAAAATACAAGCCAACAGTTGTGAAATATCCTTATCTTACATCAATGGGATATTACGGTGCACATATAGATTGGAAGTCTTGTCTCCATTTGTGCAGTTCACTAAAATCAAGCAACATTATCGTACAAGTAGCACAACATATGAAAGCACACTGCAGAATCATATGAAAGAAGGCTAGTACTGACCTCTCATGATGCGGAATTGAAACAACTCACAAGAAGAAGATATGAACCAAATTCGCCTTAACGGATAGGAAGTAAGATCTCCTCTTGTGTAGTTCCACTAAGATCAAGCAATCAAGCAACGTTGTCGGTGTGACATTTTGGTTGAACTGCACAAAACACTCTTAAAACAAAAGTGTTTTGTGCAGTGCAACAAAAGGTCACAATGGCAACGAGGTGAAGTAGATAACCCTGTTTACACAGAGGTGCAAAGGAAACAATTAGTGGTCAATAACGGTGGATGACACAGAAGCCAACAAAAAGAAGCATCTACCTTATCTAAATGGGAAAGAAAGCAAGACAGTAGCATTTCTCAAACGGTGGCATTGATTAATATTAACATAGAGATTATATTAACAATAAAATTCATTAAACATGTAATTTGTTTTTAACTATGGCATTGCATCAATTTTCGAGCGGCATTATTAGAGGGTGTTTGTTTACAGGGACATTTTGGTGTGGGGACTAAAAAAACTCCGTGTCAGTCCCATCTAAACCAAACAGGAGGGACTTTTAGGGACTAAAAGTGGGCATTTGGGACTAAAGAAAGAAGACCCTGAGGGAGTCTTTTTGGGACTTTTTCCAACAGTTGCCCCTGCCACGCATCACACCTTGTCTCTATTAGTTCATTACTAGGGGTAACATGGTCTTTTAGCATGTCATTTAATAACCGCTAGTCCATGTTTAGTCCCTGGAACCAAGCAGGTAGGGACTAGGTAGTTTTTAACCAAACATGGCCTTAGATTAACAACAGCTAATGAGTTGCATGAGACAGTGGACGCACCAGCACCATGTGCATCTACCGATGTACTGTGGTCATGCACAGTCTGTTGCAACAAAGAACAAACAACCAAGAAGCATATTTGTGTTGGTCCCAGTTTTGTTATCTTTAGACACCTTTCCCTATGTGAGCCCAGCAAATCTAGTCCTGCTCAAACTCTACAGCCTTGTCCCTTCCTTTCCTTTTTGAACTAGTACTTTTGCCCCTTCCTTTCCTCTTTGAACCACGTCCTAGATTTATGCGATACAACTTTCCCCACTACTTTCCCCATTCCTTTCCTCTTTGAACCACGTCCTAGATTCATGCTATACAACTTTCCCCCTTCATTTCCTCTTTGAACCACGTCCTAGATTCATGCTATATACAACTTTTCCCACTACTTTCCCCCACTCCTTTCCTCTTTGAACCACGTCCTAGATTCATGGTATGCATGCAGCTAGAGCAATGCATGTGGAGTAAGTAAATTATACCTTAAGGTTCTTGGGGCGTGGTTCAGTGGGTGACGGGACGGCGGCGAAGAAGAAGGGGTTGGAGGCCCTCTCGCGCCGCCGCTAGGTGGATAGTGAACAGCTGCGCCAGTAGTCCCTCGCCGACGGCGACAGCGTTAAGCCTCCTTCCCTTCCCGGCGGACGGATCCTGCTGGCTCTTTGAGCAGCAGTGAGGGGAGAGAGAGGCCAACGAAGTCTTGTTTAGATCTGGAGAGGGCGAGAGAGTGTGAAGAGAGCAACAACTCCCTCCGTTCCAAATTACTCGTCAAAGAAATGGATGTATCTAGAACTAAAATACATCTAGATACATCCATACCTGCGACAAGTAAATCGGAACGGAGGGAGAGGGCGAGAGAGTGTGAAGAGAGCAACTACAAGCGTTGAGGCTCCAGCGTGTATATATATACTGGAGAGAGAGTGTGAAGCGTGCAAACCCTAGAAAACATTTTGACTAGTCAAAGAATCCTCCTAGCACAAATTATGCCCAAGTGTAGTTATCAAACCCGAGACCTCAAGTTAGAAGGTGCAACGGGACCAAGGTGTGCGTGTGTGTGTGTGTGTGTTTAACACATGTGTGTGTTAGAGAGAGCGACAGATCGACCTACTCCTATAGAGAGATGTTGTGTAGTGTACGATTTTAGCCGCGAGAATCGGTGCATGCTCTCGTTTCCGGGCGTGTCCGGTAGGGACATGCGGACAGCTGCCACGCCCGCTCCTGACCAGCCTGGCCCACCCAAAGCCGCTCCATCGCCCGCGCGCGCTTCCCGCCCAAAACGGTCAGCGCCGCTCCAAAGAATCAATGTCGTATTCATGCTCGGGCAGAGCGGACACGACCTCTCACTAGCGCAAGGGTGATGGTTACTGCTGGGTCTATGTGATTTGATGGCTCATTGGTCTTTATTACTGAGGTGGTAGGACTGCTGGATGTCCCATGCTTTTGGCGAAAGGAGGTACTACTACTAGATTACAATTTTCTCCATTCTTACAGCGGAGGCGTGCAAGAGCAGTGAAAACACGCAGGCTCACTGATTACATGGCCCACCTCACACTATCACCGTGCGACACCTAACTCTTTACATAGTACTCCCTCCGTTCCTAAATATTACTAGATGAGTCCCCGCGCGTTGCCGCGGAATAGCGGTATATATCTCTGCGCAAAATTATCGATTTCATAGAACTAAAAAAACTCTATAACTGCATGTAACACCCCAGATGTAACTTTCCCTTTTTGTACTCCAACTCTTGTCGTTTCCGGCGTTAAGTTATATTTATTTCTCGAGTTTGGGTCTTTGTCTCTGTGTGTTGTTGTCTTTGTCATGCATCTCATATCCTGTCATCATGTGCATCGCATTTGCATACGTGTTCGTCTCATGCATTTGAGATTTTTCCCCGTTGTCCGTTTTGCATTCCGGCGCTTCGTTCTCCTCCGGTGGTCATTTCTAGCTTTCTTTCGTGTGTGGGGATTAAACATTTCCAGATTGGACCGAGACTTGCCAAGCGGCCTTGGTTTACTACCGGTAGACCGCCTCTCAAGTTGCGTATCATTTTGGACTTCGTTTGATACTCCAATGGTTAACCGAGGGACCGAAAAGGCCTCGTGTGTGTTGCAGCCCAACACCCCTGCAATTTGGCCCAAAACCCACCAAACCCTGCTCCATGTCCTAGAGTGTTCGATCACGATTGCGTGGCCGAAAACTGCACCTCATTTGGACTCTCCTAGCTCCCTCTACCTATATATATGTGATCCCCTCCGAAACATTCGCGGTACAAACCCTAGTCTCTTCCACCTTGCGCCCGGATGTTTCTTCCACCGACGGACACGTCCGCCCTCCACCTCGCCCCGGCCAGTGGTGTCGCGCCACGTCATCCCCGCCGCCGCTCCAAGCCAATAGGCGCCCGCCACCTCACCCGGCAGCTCTCTCTCTCTCTGCGCGGCCCGCGGGGCCCAGATCCGGCCCACACGGGCCCGGTCGCCGCCTCTCCGCCGCCGCGGGCCGCCTCTCCGGCTCCGACGCCGCCCCACCACGCCGCCGCCGCGGGCCACGCCGCCGCCCGAGCCGGAGCTCGCCGCCTCGGCCACCACCGGATCCGGCCGCCCCCTCACCGGCCTCTCCCCGCTGCTCCGGCATCCTCCCTCGACTCCGGCGCCGGCCAACCTCGAAGAACGCGCCCGATGAACAGTGCAGCCCCGATCTGGATCTAGATCTGAGCATCTCGGTTGATTTTCTCCTCCCGAAACCCTAATTTTATGCAAACTTTGACCGGTTGTATCTCCGCATCCGTAGCTCCGATTTGGGCATATAACATATCAGAATGTTCGGCTCGACGAGTACATCATTTCATTCCATTGCATCATTTGCATTTGATTTCATCTTGATGCCCGAAATGCTGTTAGAAGGAGGCTTCGTGAGTTAATTGTCAGATCCGCTAGTTCATCTTAGACTTTTGTCATTTTTGCCATGATTATTTTGTGTATGCTATGCCTGTGAGTCCTTCATATGTTTTGTTAAGCATTTTGTCATCTATCCAGAGGTGCAACCCATGCATTTTTAGGATGTGTGTGGTGACTTGTGCAAGCTTGCAAAGTGAGGCACCCGGAGAATCTGTTTTCAGGGACTTAGTAGTTTTCACTAAGTCTGGGATTATTTAGTTCATGATGCCATATGTTCAGCTTGTTTCCTAGTGATCCGTGCCTCTTTTGAGGATGATCAGTAAGGGAGTTTTGTTAATCTTGTTATGCTCTATCCATCCATGTCTTTGCTTGCAATTCTGGAGTAACCTAGATTGAGTCAATCGAGCTCTACTTTTGCTTCGTTGTGAACCTGGGCAGATCGTCAACTCGTTTGCGATTTTGCCGATGTTATTGTAGTTGATCCGTGCATGATATGCCATTGTTCTTGCCATGTCTAGCTTGTATTTTGTGCCTTCTTAATGGATGTATGCATGCCTTGCCATGACTTGCACCGTGGTGAGTGCATCGAGCTTGTTTACATGCCTTCGCGAGTTATATTTCAGCATGTCTCAGTTTTCACCAAGTCTGAGAACTGATTGTGTTTTAGCTATGTTCGTGTGCCCGTTAGTATATTTTGTGAACCCTTTTGGCCCCAGGTCACTTTGCGTCTTTTGTTAAGCTTGTTGAGTAGCTCCATGCCATGTTCTTACTTGTCTTAATCAGGTCATGTATCATGTTGTTTTGCTGCTCCGAAGAGGGCTTCACGATCTGAAATTTCAGACAAGTGTTAATTTCACTAAGTCTGGAATCTGTTCTGCATTTGCGTTTTTGCCATGCTTGTTTGAACCTCATAATGGATGAATTGGCCGTGGCTCAGTGCTAGTCTTTTGTTAAGCATCTTGTGTGCATCCCTGCCATGTATTTTTGTTGTCATGTTTGGTGGTTGTAGCATGTTCATCTCATTGCATTTAGATGCCTACTTGCTGTAAATCGCAAACGAGTGTCAATTTTGAATCGCTTGCCATTTCCAAACCGTAACTCCGATTCCGATGATCTTTATATCGTTTTCAAGCGATTTCATCCCCTCTTTCCAGTGGCACCCTTGGAATTCCAAGTTAAGGCCAGGTTCATGCATTTCCTGTCATATCTTGCATTTTACATCCCGCATCGCATCCCGCATAGCATATCATCATTTCATCATATTGCTTGTTCTTGCACGTGGTTGATTGTATCCTTGTTGCTTGTTTGTCTTGTTTGGGTAGATCTGGGAGACGAGTTCGCTACCGAGGAGCCCGTTGAGTTTGCTTGTGAGGATCCAGTCAACTCTGACAACTGTGCAGGCAAGATGATCATACCCTCGAAATCACTACTATCTTTGCTATGCTAGTTTGCTCGCTCTTTGCTATGCCAATGCTACGATGCCTACCATTTGCTTGTCAGCCTCCCAATTGCCATGTCAAACCTCTAACCCACCTTGTCCTAGCAAACCGTTGATTGGCTATGTTACCGCTTTGCTCAGCCCCTCTTATAGCGTTGCTAGTTGCAGGTGAAGATTGGAGGCCGTTCCTTGTTGGAACATTTACTTACTTGTTGGGATATCATTATATTGCTATGTTATCTTAATGAATCTATATACTTGGTAAAGGGTGGAAGGCTCGGCCTCTCGCCTAGTGTTTTGTTCCACTCTTGCCGCCCTAGTTTCCGTCATATCGGTGTTATGTTCCCGGATTTTTGCGTTCCTTATGCGGTTGGGTTATAATGGGAACCCCTTGATATTTCGCCGTGATTAAAGCTTTTCCAGCAATGCCCAACATTGGTTTTACCATTTGCCACCTAGCCTTTTCTTTCCCTTGGGTTCTGCAGACTCAAGGGTCATCTTATTTTAGCCCCCCCACGGGCCAGTGCTCCTCTGAGTGTTGGTCCGAACTGAGCTGCCTGCGGGGCCACCTCGGGGAAACTTGAGGGTTGGTTTTACTCGTAGCTAGTCTCATCTGAGTGTGCCCTGAGAACGAGATATGTGCAGCTCCTATCGGGATTTGTCGGCACATTCGGGTGGTGTTGCTGGTCTTGTTTTAACCTGTCGAAGTGTCTTGAGTTACCGAGATACCGAGTCTGATCGGAATGTCTTGGGAGGAGGTCTATTCCTTCGTTGACCATGAGAGCTTGTCATGGGCTAAGTTGGGACTCCCCTGCAGGGATTGAACTTTCGAAAGCCGTGCCCGCGGTTATGGGCAGATGGGAATTTGTTAATGTCCGGTTGTAGATAACTTGAACCTTAATTAATCAAAAAGAATCAACCGTGTGTGTTACCGTGATGGCCCCTTTCCGGTGGAGTCCGGGAAGTGGACACGGTGTTGGAGTAATGTTTGCGCAGGTTGTTCTCTAGCTTCTCGCTCGTGCTTTGCCTCCTCTTCTCGCTCTCTTTTGCGTATAAGTTAGCCACCATACTTGCTAGTCGCTTGCTGCAGCTCCACATATATTTGCCTTACCATTCCTATAAGCTTAAATAGTCTTGATCGCAAGGGTGCGAGATTGCTGAGTCCCTGTGGCTCACAGATTACTATAAATCCAAATGCAGGTCCAGGTGATTCCGCTCCAGGTGACGAGTACGAGCTCAAGTGGGAGTTCAACGAGGACTCTCAGCGTTATTATGTTTCCTTTCCCGATGATCAGTAGTGGTGCCCAGTTGGGGGTGATTGGGACCGTGTCGCATGTTGGGTTCTCTTCTATTTTGGCACCGTAGTCGGGCCATGAGTGTTTTGGTTGATGTAATGTTATTTATGTTCTTGATTGACGCGGCGAGTGTAAGCCAACTATGTTCTCCCCTTTATTATTCATATTACATGGGATGTTGTGAAGATTGCCTAACTTGCGACATATGCCTTCAATGCGATTATGTCTCTAAGTCGTGCCTCGACACGTGGGAGCTATAGTCGCATCGAGGGTGTTACACTGCATGACAAATGTGGTAGCCAAACTAAGTAAACTCCCATCATCATTTAGATCATCCCACGTAAGGAAAAAAGATCAGCCAGCTCCTACTGCATAATGGGATTATATTTTTCTTTTTGACATGTTAATGGGACTTAAAAGCTCACTTACATGCATGCTACCGGTGCATGCGTGCATGCAGACATGTTGATGTGATTTAAAACCCACTCACATGCATGTGCCACGGTATTTCTGCATGCTTGCATGTGGCTTAGTGCGGAGCCTCTCAACGTCTAGATCAGACGGCTATTATGGACCGATTTACTTCATCTAACGACTACATCAATTTTGATGATGTGGCTCAAGGAGAGGATAGAGAATTCCTAGTAGTGGGGGCTAGCTATTACTAGTAGATAAGTCTTTGTAGAGATTCCACTACATACAGAACAAAATGAATGAATCTACACTTAAAATGCATCTATATACATCCGCATGTGATTCATGGTGAAATCTCTACAAAGACTTATATTTAGGAACGGGGGAGACGACATACTAAGCAAGCTTCTCCTCATTTTGCGAGTTGACGGGACACATCAAAAGTACTCCAGTGTATAGAGCCTTGCCTCTAAGGTAGGCCCCACATGGTTTGCCTCTTTTTTTAACATAACACGTCAAGTCGCAATTTGTTTGTTCACCCGTGGTATACAATCCTCCCTCCACCAAGTGGACAACCAGTACACGTGCCAAATTACCACATGGGCTGCCCTTTTCATACAGAAATGAGCTCCACAGTGTACCCGCGCGGGTGTGGTTGGGAAAGAGACGGGAGTATGCGCGTCGTGCATGCACCTCTTCTCTTCGTGCACATCCCACACCTATGTGGGTGTGTGAGAGAGATACAAACCGCGTTCGTGAGTGTTTTTTGTTTTGGGGTGGGGTGGGGTGGGGGGTTGATTTCGTGAATTATTTGTGGGAATATGTGTCGATGACATCTCAAACAAAATTTTGCATGCAATGTGTGTGAAATGGAGGCCTATCCATATCATACATATATGGTCGGGCAATCCACGAGAAGAGAGGGAGGGGTCATAGCTATCGATAGAGTCGAAGAGAGGATCAAGTGGGTGGGTGCGAGATCGATGAAGAGAGCCATCGAAATTGTGTGTGTGTGCAAGTCAAAGATATAGGGCGACTGGCCTAACGGAACGTTAGAGGGCACATGTCAAGTTTGTGTGTGGCAGGGAGACATGACTAGAGCGCTCGATGTATCAGTGTGTGTGGGGGAGGGGTGGGGGAGGGGTAGGCAGAGGCCTAACTATAGAGGAAGAACGACTCGTATATGTGTTGACAAGGAGAGACCAAGCTATGTCTTGAGGGAGATCGGTCGACATCCATACATAACTGAAGGACGAGAAATATGATGGGACAGAGAGAGAGAGAGAGAGAGAGGAGAGAGGGAGGGAGAGGGGTAGAGTGCTGGATGGGTGATGGAGTTGCTTCTCGAAGATGGTGGGAGAGGCCTACTATACAAACTGAGGGTGGAACTGCAATGTTATCAATAAGAGTGGGGATGTGTTTCTGTGTGTGCCTGTGCGTGATAGATCTGTCGAGACGCATCCATGGATGATGAAGGGGAACCATGTGTTTGGTAAGCAAACCTAACTAGATCGGTAAATCAATTGTTGTTTGTCGGAGGAAGGGAGAGACACAACTAATGAGGTAGATTGATTGACGTGTGGGTAAAAACAAGTTATAAGGACCTAGCTAGCTATATGTATAGCGAGAGATCGGTCAGTGTACGTCCATTTGTTAGAGGCAAATAAGGCCCAACGAGATGGATAGACAGATAGAATGGAGCTAGGAGGTGGTGCGAGAGGACCAACTACTAGCTAGATACGGGGAGGAGTGTGCGATTGTGAGATCGATGAAAAGAGGGGCAAGAGTTTACACGTGTGTCTGACCGTATGAGAGACACGAGGCAAGGACACATAAAGGAGGAGATTGAAGGTGTGTGTGTATGTTGTAGGCAGGCATCGCTGGAGAGGTTTATCAATCGGTGTGTGTCGGAAAGGAGTTGTGGAGACTCTGAGAGAACGACCTAAAGAAAAAAATGAATGTCCCCGGTGTATAGAATGCCGAGAGAGGGGGAGGGCGAGGAGGGCGTGTGCGTGCACGAGAGAAAGTTAGTGGTAGCTACAAAGGTTAGAGGATTGTGTGGGTGTAAGAGACTAACAAAGATCATAATTTGATATGAAAGCGGATTCATATATTTGAATAGGAGATCATAGTGTTTTAAACATTGCATGCATGAATATAGTGGTGATACACGTGTTGTGCACATGTTATACCATAATGTGATAATGCATGGCGTTTGCAACTCACAGCTAAATGCCGAACAATCTAAACCATACTATACATCAAACAATCTCACATTTTATTTGAATTTGTGATAATGTGTGGCGTTTGCAGCTTACAACTAAATATCGAACAATCTAAACAATACTATATGTCGAACATTCTCACATTTTATTTGAATTTGTGGTAATGTGTAGTGTTTGCAACTCACATCTAAATACATGTAGGCGTAGGGGGCGGGGCACCATACATAATGTGATAAACACATTATACATATGAGACATGGTTTAGATTATGAAGATCTGGCTAGAGCTAGAAATGTAACGTGACTTGAAATCAAAATAAAGTGGATTCAAAAATCTAGTTAGAGTTCATATAGTACACATAGTTCATATGTAACTCGAGACTAATCATGTGGTGTGCTGTGAAGATAATACACAAATGATGGTTTAACTTGACAATAATGATGATTGTAGATCTTATTAAAACAGAGAAACGAATTCAAATGCTTTGACTTCACAACAATCATTACTGTAGATCTTATTCAAATAGAGAAACGAATTCAAATTTAGTTCATATTGAAGCGGTAGTATATATGTTTGGAATGCACTAAAACGTTCATTTGAGTAGTAGGTTGCATGCATTATACACGTAGCGAAATATTTTAATTGAACATAACATGAATTCAAAGTTTTGAATGACATTTGTAGTGCGCATTGATTTGGTACAGTACACATTAGGCTTTTCTGGAAATTTCAACCCGCACCTTGTTAGCCCGAAATATTTAAGATATATCTTTGTCTCGTTGTGCTCCAACAACTCCCTCCATCTCAACCCGCGCCTTGCTATTCCGGAATTACAACGCGCGTGAAAACTCCCACCTCCTATGAAATCCCGACACGCGAAATGCCCGTGGTACCCCTGAACCGAAAGAACCGCCTCAAATCAGTGGGGGTACTTTCGTAACTTACCCCACATTTCAGACAAGCGCGTCTCTAAGCCATGGTTCCCCACTGCCATCCCATCCGCCCACCCATTCGTACACCAAGGCCGCGAAAACCCACGACGAAACCCCACACCCTGCTATGTCCGCCACCTAGCCGGAGCCTCTTCCCCGACGACATCGTCCACAGCAACACCTCGACATCCCTCATCCACCGTACCGGATGAGGATCCGTAGTCGATCTCATCGTCCCGCCAGTTTAGCCACCCCGTCCTCCACCTCCAAGGAGCTGCCCCGACGTTCCCCTCGTCTTTCGCGCCACCTCCATTCCCACACCGCCGTCTTCACCTGCACCACCGGAAGAGCATCATCATCACCGTTTCCTCAGATGAAGTTGCGGCCTAATCGGCGCCACCAAAGAGGTTGTACATTAATCACCGCATTTTCTTCTTGATTTGATCTCACGGTGCTGCCGGCGCTCGGTCCCGAGCCTACACGACGCGGCTCCATCGACGGCGTCGTCGTCGTCCACTTCCTCCACGGCGTCGCTCCCTCAGCGACGACGTCCACATCAGTAGGACCTCCTGCTGCTTTAGCTCTCGCTCGTGCTGCTGCTCTGCTCTTGCTCTCGGTCCCCTGCCTGGTCTGCTCTTGCTATTGCTCTTGCTCGCGCTGCTGCTCTCGCTCTTGCTCTTGCTTGCGATGCTGCTCCGATTTAGCTACACTTCAGTCAACTGAATCGACTTTTGGGTCAGTCGATTTTCAGGGGGTGGGGGGCTCGCCTGGGTGAAGGAAGAACCAGCCGCAGCAGGGAGGGGGGCTCGCCAGAGAAGTACCCCACTATCTATCTTAGGGTTCAGGATGGGGGCGGTGGTGGGGCGTTGGCGGGGCGGTGGCGTGGGGATCGCCGAAGAAAAAGCTAGGCACGGGGGGCCTAGAGGGATGGCCGGGGCGGCGGCGAACCGGCGGTGGGGAGTGTTTTCGCGGCGGGCGGGGCGGCGCACCGCCGGTCGCAGGCGGAGGGGGTTGCTGTTTGGCCGGTGGTGGCTGGCGGCTCAGGGGTTTGGAGGTTGAAGATGAACCGCAGGCCCTTGATTTCGTATCCAATGGCTGCAAAATCGACTGACCAGAGATGAAAAAGTCAGTCGACCGACGTGTAGCCTCACCTTGCTAGTGCGTTCAGTTTTGACAACAAAATTCAGTTTTGATAGCAAAATTCAGTTTCGACAGTTAAGTTCAGTTTCGACAGTTAAGTTCAGTTTCGACAGTTAAGTTCAGAGATGAGCGACTGATGTATTTTACATCTAGCACTTTGTGGTTATGTATTTTACGTCATGTATTGGAGATGCTATTAGAATTCCACTCAGGTTAACGTTGTTCGTTGTCTCTCTTGTCCTGCTTCAGCCTCGGCGTCGTACAACTCACAGGAGCTACTCCAATGACGAAACCCTCCATCACAGTGGAGCAGTACCTCGGGCTCCATCTCCAGACGCCTAAGATCTTCTTCCCCTCCTCCGACAGCAAAGTCAGCCGGAGCATCCTCATCGGCCAACCCAATCACACTGAGATCGACATGGCTTTGCCAAAGAGGTTGTACACTTGTTGCATCTCTTTTTTACTCTACATGTTATATATATTGTCCACTGAGCACATGGATTTGTTCCTTTAGTGTCTCCTTGAAAGAAAAGACGTAGGAATTTTAATTTTCACTTGTCCTCCTTTTCAAATTCCTATTCATGAAGCACAAGACTAAGAGATAGTAGCATAATAGCATTATAACCGTACATTTTCTTGTGGTTTGACTTAATCTCACCATGCTTCTTTGCATCCTATGATCTTCCAATTGTTGTGAATCAAACACCCAGATTGGCAGAAATCCTGTGTTTTTAAATTCTCTATTTTGCACGTGCATTCCTATCCTATTCCTGTCTATTTCCTATCCCTGCATTGTTGGAATCCTCCAATTCAAATGAGCCCTTACAGAATTACTTCTCTTACAGATAGTTGTCAAAGAAAACCTTGCATGGTTTGTCCCGCTCCTGCTGCACCGTCGTCCACCCCAGCTCAGCTGCTCCAACGACAGAAGGGTCCAGCACAGCAGGGATCCGGCCTCCAGACTGTCTTTCGCCACCTCAGATCTTCTTCCCCGCCGCTGGCAGCCATGAAAACTGCATTACCATCATCAACCGAGCAGATGACCTCGAGGACTACACGGGTCCGCAAGAGAGGTCGCACTCTTTCGTGTCTTCTTACGTTATGCATCGCTTAATATTACATGCTACTTTATCGTCCTGTTCACCGATTAGACTCTGAGTTAGCTCCAAACTAATGGTTAAACTTGAGTTTTTAAATGGTTGTGGGGTACATATCGGGGCCGCTATCAATAGTATCTATCTACTATCTGGTTAATCTCCGGTGTCTACTATGAGTTTCATGTTGGGTGGGAAACAAACAGTAAAGAAGCCATTATCTGTATTTTTTAACTGAAGCCATTATCTGCCTGCTATTATTGGTTTTGGGTCTATCCACAGGTTGCTACCATCACTCGGGATTTCTGCATGCACTCCTTACATAATCTCACTATGTTTTATTCCTATGCATGACAGTTATTGTAAACAATGGAACTGAACATGTAGAGCAAAAGAGACGAGCCTTGCGTGGCAATAGAATTTCATGTAGACGTTGCTCCATGGTAGGCGCAAAGGCAGCCCCCCCTCCACGCATTTCGGATTGTAATCGAGAGGAAGATATCTATTCTGAGGGGGATTCAGAAGGAGAAGACAACTCCTATTTACCCCCTGAGGTCTTCGCTCTAACTTGGCATGCTAATGTTGGTCATATCATGCATATGGTGTCTTGCATTTCTTACTTTATACATCAAATATGTCATCTGCTTAGTTTAGACATCCTTTGTGTGAATGCCATCTGTTTAGTTTATTCATCGTTTATGTGAATTATGCAACGCCATCTTGTTTAGCCAGGCATCATATATGTGAATTTTGCAATGCCATCCTGCTTAGCCAGTCATCTTATATGTAAATTATATCAGGCCATCCTTTTTTTCGTCACATATTACATTTGTCAACAATGTTAGTACATTCAACTGCTCTTCGTGTGCATCAACCATTTGACACGGTGATGGCAAGTTCTGGAGTGAAAACAAGGTCTTCAGAGCAAACTATGCTATCTGACGAAGCGCATATCTCGCTAGTTACGGATAGCTCCTCAGAGGAGGATTCATAGACAGATGACCAGTCCTATCCCCCCCCCCAAGGTGTATGCTCTAACTTGGCAGGGTTATGTTGCTCATATCATGCGTATGGTGTCTCGCATTGCTATCTCATTTGATTAGTTTAGACATGCTTTGTGTGAATGCCACCTGTTCAGTGTCTAATTACCATATATGTGAATTATGCATTGTCATCTTGTTGCAAGACATTATATATGTGAATTATACAATGCTATCTTGTTGCAAAGGCATTATATATGTGAATTATGCAATGCCATGCTGTTTAGCCAATCATCATGTATGTGAATTATATCATGCTATTATTTTTTGTATTACGTGTTCCATTTGTTGACAACGTTTGTATATTCAACTACTCTTCCTGTGCATCAGCCATTTGAAGCGGTGATGGAAGTATCTGGAGTGAAAACAAGGTATTCAGAGCAGACAATGCTACCTGCTGAAGCAGACATCTTGCTGGTTACAGAGAGCTCCTCAGAGGAGGATTCAGAGACTGATGACCAGTCCTATTTCCCCCCTGAGGTCTATGCTCAAACTTGGCAGGGTTATATTACCCATGTCATGCATGTTGTCTTGCATTGCTTAGTTTTTACATCATATATGGATTGCCATCTGCTTACTTGCTTACTATATAAATCATATATTTGAATTATATCATGCCATCATGTTTACATAGTACATACACATCATCTATCTGAATTATGGCATGGCAACCCATTTAATAAAGACATCATATAGTTATATCATCTCATCCTGTTTAGTGTTTACAGTCATCATATTTTGAATTATGGCATTCTATCCGTGAATGTATGTGAATTATGGCATGCCAACCTATTTAATAAACACATTATATAGTTATGTCATGTCATCCTGTTTACATAGTCTCATATTTTGAACTATGTCTTTCCATCTTTTTTAGTTAGCCATCATAATGTGAAATTGTGTCATGCTATCCTGTTTAGTTAGCCATCATATATGTGAAATTGTGTCATGCTATCCTGTTTGGTTAGACAACATAAATATGAATTATTTCATGCCCTCTTTTATTCCCCACTATCCATTGCACCTGTCTATCATACAATGTCTATACTTTCAATTACTTTTCTTGTTTATCAGCCATTTGAATTGGAGAGCGTGATGGCAGTATCTAAGGGAGTAACAACACGGTCTTCAGAAAAGATAGTGCTACCAGTTGATGCAGATAGAACCACGGTTGTACTTGCCCAAGGACCAGATCCACCACACATAACCCAGACTCTCGCAGATTGTACCCCTACCCAGTTGGACAGAGAACCAGCTACACCCCTTCTAACCCCAACCCCGGCAGATAGTAACCCAGTTCCAGTTGACACAGCACCGTCTCCACCACAGAGCACCCAAACACGAGCAGTTAGTAAGGGAACTGCAGTGCCCAAAGCACGAGGACCACCACTCCGAATCCCAACTCAACGCTTAAAGGAGAAGAAGATTTGTTCTCAGGTCAGGTTCTGTAGCTATGGTTCATACTCCTTTGCTCTTGCATTACTGTATTTACTCATACCAACTATTTTCAAATTTGAAGGATGGAATTGAAACTCCAATGGCGCAACAGGTATGTTTTAAACCTGTTTCTTTAACTGGTTTGCTGTTGTAACCTGCTCTATGTTGATTTCAGTTTCAATTGAATAAACAGTTATGTTCTCATGTCATGCACATTACAAGTGTTGTTATTGCTCTATAGTTACCCACACTTATATTCTGTCTATTCTGCTTTGTCTTGAACAAATATTATTTGAACTGTGTCTCTATCTTGATTTGGCAACAAAAACTAGAATGATATAGACCATAAAGTGACCATGGTACATAGATATATGTTTGTTTCATGTTGTTATCCTGTCCACTTTACTACTGAACTCATTTACCAAAATGAGTTTCATATACAACATGGTAAACATGTGATGTGTCTGCTTGTTTCTCTTTTAGAATGCGGACAAAATATTGGAGAACAGTACCGCGTTATCCAATGGTAAAGGAAGTAATGCAGATAAGGTTCAAGATAGTGAGACATCCCTGTTGGTCTCCAAGAAAGCTGATAAAAACTATCTTGACGACAGTGAGGGAACCCAAAAGTCCTGTCTTGATGTAGTGTTCGAGTTACTGGCCACTACTGCTGGCACAAGCTCTTCGAACTCGCTGCCTGAATCAGTTCGTCTTCTTGAGTCTCAACTTCAAGTTGAAAGACATCGATCAGATGTGCTGCGACAGGAAGCTGAAGGACTGAGGAAGTCCCTGCAGAATTCAGATGCATATTTTCTGGTGCAACAGCAAGCGCTGGAGGATTTAAGCGCCAAACAAGAGAAAGTTAATAAGCTTGCTAAGCATCTTGCCAGCATTATGGGTACCCAGGATATTGTTTCTTGAGATCTTCTGAAGTGGTTTCAGTTCTGGATTTGTTTTGCTGCGGCGTTTATTTGTGCTGGTCGCCAACTTTGACAACCAGTGTATATGATATGCTGCTTTGTTCCCTATATTTGCACTGGTGACGAACTTTGATGCCCAGTGGATGTAATATGTGCAATAGCCGTGATAGCCTAGCGTTAGTTGCTTGCTTATTTATTTCCTTGTTGTCTTGTTTATTTGTTTGCTTGTAGTCATTGCAGTTCTTTTTCCGCGGTTAGCTAGTGGCTGCAATAACCTATTTTTTAAAACTAGGCCACAATAACCATGGGCTAATATTTACTGTAGTGACACTAGGCCTCCTACTGGCCGTAGAAACAGTGGGCCTTCTACGGGCCGTAGAAACAATGGGCCTTCGACAGGCTGTAGAAACAATGGGCCTTCTGCGGGCCGTATCATCAATGGGCCTTATACGAGTCGTATGATCGATTGGCCAAACATGGGCCAAACAGACCACATTATGGCTGTAAACGGGCGAGAGTTGGAATCGTCCGTTCATGGGCCTACCATAACGGGCCATAGTTAATAGGCCGTATTTGATGACGCTATGAAAACGGCCCAACGTATTAACGGACCACAAACAGGCCGACTGTAACACGGATTGAATTTGGCCCACAAGCAGAAAATGAGAGTAACGGGTCGTAAGTAAATGAATGCTAGAAATGAGCCCAAGAATAAATGGGCTCTGAGAAGGCCAAAAGATAACATGGGCTGGAAATGGCCCAACGGAATAATAGGCTGTTAATGGGTATAAAGTGATACACTGTTCATTATGGGCCAGTTTCACCACGGGCCGTTAATGGGTGTAAAGTGATACACTGTTCATTACGGGCCAGTTTCACCATGGGCCATTAATAGGCCAAGAGTTACATAGGGCCTCATATGGACCGAAAGACGTCATGGGCCATACATGGGGCAGAAGTGAAACGGGCTGGAATCATATTGGGTGGCCCAGATGACGCTACTAGCCTAATTCGGATAGGGCGTAACGGGTCTTGGGTTAGCGGGCTGTAAATGGGCTATATGCGAACAGGCCATTAACAGGCTTTACATGGGCCGGCCCGCCACCTTTTGACCAAGTCAAACGGGCCAGTCTTTTCACAGGAATGGGCCTCTGTTGGGCCGTGCCACGTGTCGACGTATCATAGGCGCCTTCTGTCCAATGAGTGGATGACATCTGTCCCAACGATGAGCCGACACGTGTTTCCTCCAGCCAATGATGATTTTACACGTGGAAAATCCCCATTCGTCGAGGCTGTTAACGGGTTATCGGATCCAAAACCCGACCCGATAGCTTAACGGCGTTCCGTTACGGTGGATGCCACATGTCGGTCACCCTTGACGAAAGCACTTCTGTGACGCGGGATTTATCGTCATGGAAGTGGACTCTTCCGTGATGATAATTTTGGTAATGTCATGGAATACTTCTATGACAGCACAGGTATGACTATCTTGATTCTGTCATAAAATCGTCATGGATGTACATGCATGACAGAAAATGCGACCTACTGTGACAAACACATATCATCACGGAAGTGTATTTTTTTGTAGTGTAAGATGATCTCTCACTAAATTTCAAGGTATAAGTGTTCTACCTGAGTATGCACCGTTGCTGCAGTTCGTCATGCCGAGACACCACGTGATGATCGGGTGTGCTAAGCTCTACGTTAACATACAATGGGTGCAAGCTAGTTTTGCACAAGCAGAATACTCGGGTTAAACTTGACTAGCCTAGCATATGCAGATATGGCCTCGGAACACTGAGACCGAAAGGTCGGGCGTGAATAATATAGTAGATATGATCAACATGGTGATGTTCACCATTGAAAACTACTCCATCTCACGTGATGATCAGACAAGGTTTAGTTGATATGGATCACGTGCTCACTTAGATGATTAGAGGGATGTCTATCTAAGTGGGAGTTCTTCAGCAATATGATTAATTGAACTTTAATGTATCCTGAACTAAGTACCAGATAGTATTTTGCATGTCTGTGTTGTTGTAGATAAATGGCCCGTGTTGTTGTTCCATTGAATTTTAATGTGTTCCTAGAGAAATCTAAGTTGAAAGATGATGGTAGCAATTACACGGACTGGGTCCGTAACTTGAGGATTAGCCTCATTGCTGCAGAGAAGAATTACGTCCTGGAAGCACCGCTAGGTGCCAAACCCGCTGCAGGTGCAACGCCAGATGTTATCAACACCTGGCAGAGCAAAGCTGATGACTACTCGATAGTTCAGTGTGCCATGCTTTATGGCTTAGAACCATGACTTCAACGACATTTTGAACATCATGGAGCATATGAGATGTTCCAGGAGTTGAAGTTAATATTTCAAGCAAATGCACGGATTGAGAGATATGAAGTCTCCAATAAGTTCTACAGCTGCAAAATGGAGGAGAATAATTCTGTCAGTGAACATATACTCAGAATGTCTGGGTACCACAATCACTTGACTCAGCTGGGAGTTAATCTTCCAGTTGATAGTGTCATTGACAGAGTTCTTCAATCACTGCCACCAAGCTACAAGAGCTTCGTGATGAACTATAATATGCAAGGGATGGATAAGACGATTCCTGAGCTCTTCGCAATGCTAAAGGCTGTGGAGGTAGAAATCAAGGAGCATCAAGTGCTGATGGTCAACAAGACCACTAGTTTCAAGAAAAAGGGTAAAGGGAAGAAGGGTAACTTCAAGAAGAACGACAAGAAAGTTGCTTCTCAAGTGAAGAAGCCCAAGTCTGGACCTAAGCCTGAGACTGAGTGCTTCTACTGCAAAGGGACTGGTCACTGGAAGCGGAACTGCCCCAAGTATTTGGCGGATAAGAAGGATGGCAAAGTGAAATGTATATTTGATATACATGTTATTGATGTGTACCTTACTAATGCTCACAGTAGCGCCTGTGTATTTGATACTGGTTCTGCTGCTAATATTTGCAACTCGAAACATGGGCTACGGGTTAAGCGAAGATTGGCTAAGGACGAGGTGACGATGCACGTGGGAAATGGTTCCAAAGTTGATGTGATCGCCGTCGGCACGCTACCTCTACATCTACCTTCGGGATTAGTTTTACACCTCAATAATTGTTATTTGGTGCCAGCGTTAAGCATGAACATTATATCTGGATCTTGTTTGATGCAAGACATAATGGTTGTTCTATTTATATGAGTAATATCTTTTATGGTCATGCACCCTTGATGAGTGGTCTACTTTTACTAAATCTTGATAGTAGTGATACACGTATTCATAGTATTGAAGCCAAAAGATATAAGTTTAATAATGATAGTGCAACTTATTTGTGGCACTGCCGTTTAGGTCATATTGGTGTAAAGCGCATGAAGAAACTCCATGCTGATGGGCTTTGGGAATCACTTGATTATGAATCACTTGATGCTTGCGAACCATGCCTCATGGGCAAGATGACTAAGACTCCTTTCTCCGGAACAATGTAACGAGCAACAGACTTATTGGAAATTATACATACTGATGTATGTGGTCCGATGAGTGTTGATGCTTGTGGCGGGTATCGTTATTTTCTGACCTTCACAGATGATTCAGATATGGGTATATCTACTTGATGAAACATAAGTCTGAAACATTTGAAAAGTTCAAAGAATTCCAGAGTGAAGTGGAAAATCATCGTAACAAGAAAATTAAGTTTCTATGATCTGATCATGCAGGACAATATTTGAGTTACGAGTTTGGTCTTCATTTGAAAGAATGCAGAATAGTTTCGTAACTCACGCCACCTGGAACACCACAACGTAATGGTGTGTCCGAACATCAGAACCGTGCTTTATTAGATATGGTGCGATCTATGATGTCTCTTACTGATTTACCGCTATCGTTTTGGGGTTATGCTTTAGAGATGGCTGCATTCATGTTAAATAGGGCACCATCAAAATCCGTTGAGACGACACCTCATGAACTGTGGTTTGGCAAGAAACCCAAGTTGTCGTTTCTTAAAGTTTGGGGCTGCGATGCTTATGTGAAAAAACTTCAACCTGATAAGCTCGAACCCAAATCGGAGGAATGCGTCTTCATAGGATACCCAAAAGAGACTGTTGGGTACACCTTCTATCACAGATCCAAAGGCAAGATATTCGTTGCTAAGAATGGATCCTTTCTAGAGAAGGAGTTTCTCTCGAAAGAAGTGAGTGGGAGGAAAGTAGAACTTGATGAGGTAACTGTACCTGCTCCCTTATTGGAAAGTAGTTTATCACAGAAATCAGTTCCAGTGATTCCTACACAAGTAAGTGAGGAAGCTAATGATGGTGATCATGAAACTTCTGATCAAGTTACTACCGAACCTCGTAGGTCAACCAGAGTAAGATCCGCACCAGAGTGGTATGGTAATCCTGTTCTGGAAGTCATGTTACTTGACCATGAAGAACCTACGACCTATGAGGAAGCGATGATGAGCCAAGATTCCGCAAAATGGCTTGAGGCCATGAAATTTGAGATGGGATCCATGTATGAGAACATAGTGTGGACTTTGGTTGACTTTCCCGATGATCGGCAAGCCATAGAGAATAAATGGATCTTCAAGAAGAAGACTGACACCGACGGTAATATTACTGTCTACAAAGCTCGACTTGTTGTGAAAGGTTTTTTAAAAGTTCAAGGAGTTGACTATGATGATACCTTCTCACCCGTAGCGATGCTTAAGTCCGTCCGAATCATGTTAGCAATTGAGACATTGTATGATTATGAAATTTGGCAAATGGATGTCAAAACTACATTCCTCAATGGATATCTTAAAGAAGAGTTTTATATGATGCAACCAGAAGGTTTTCTCGATCCAAAAGGTGCTAGCAAAGTGTGCAAGCTCCAGCGATCCATTTATGGACTGGTGCAAGCCTCTCAGAGTTGGAATATACACTTTGATAGTGTGATCAAAGCATATGGTTTTATACAGACTTTTGGAGAAGCCTGTATTTACAAGAAAGTGACTGGGAGCTCTATAGCATTTCTGATATTATATGTGGATGACTTAATGTTGATCGAAAATGATACTGAATTTCTGAGTAGCATAAAAGGATACTTGAATAAGAATTTTTTCAGTGAAATACCTCGGTGAAGATGCTTATATATTGGGCATCAAGATCTATAGAGATAGATCAAGACGCTTAATTGGACTTTCACAAAGCACATACCTTGATAAAGTTTTGAAGAAGTTCAAAATAGATCAAGCAAAGAAAGGGTTCTTGCCTATGCTACAAGCTGTGAAGTTGAGTCAGACTCAATGCCCGACCACTTCAGAAGATAGAGAGAAAATGAAAGTCATTCCCTATGCTTCAGCCATAGGTTCTATCATGTATGCAATGTTGTGTACCGGACCTGATGTGTGCCTTGCTATTAGTTTAGCAGGGAGGTACCAAAGTAATCCTGCAGTGGATCACTAGACAGCGGTCAAGAACATCATAAAATACCTGAAAAGGACTAAGGATATGTTTCTCGTTTATGGAGGTGACAAAGAGCTCGTCGTAAATGGTTACGTCGATGCAAGCTTTGACACTGATCCCGATGAATCTAAGTCACAAACCGGATACGTATTTTTATTGAATGGTGGAGCTTTCCGTTGGTGCAGTTCCAAGCGGAGCGTCGTGGCGGGATCTATGTATGAAGCGGAGTACATAGCTGCTTCAAAAGCAGCAAATGAAGGAGTCTGGATGCAGGAGTCCATATCTAATCTAGGTGTCATACCTAGTGCATCGGGTCCGATGAAAATATTTTGTGACAATACTGGTGCAATTGCCTTGGCAAAGAAATCTAGATTTCACAAAAGAACCAAGCACATCAAGAGATGCTTCAATTCCATCCGCGATCAAGTCAAGGAGGGAGACATAGAGATTTGCAAGATACATACGGATCTGAATATTGTAGACCCGTTGACTAAGCCTCTCTCACAAGCAAAACATGATCAGCACTAAGACTCCATGGGCGTTAGAATCATTACAATGTAATCTAGATTATTGACTCTAGTGCAAGTGGGAGACTGAAGAAAATATGCCCTAGAGGCAATAATAAAGTTGTTATTTATATTTTATTATATCATGATAAATGTTTATTATCCATGCTAGAATTGTATTAACCGGAAACTTAGTACATGTGTGAATGCATAGACAAACAGAGTGTCACTAGTATGCCTCTACTTGACTAGCTCATTAATCAAAGATGGTTAAGTTTACTAACCATAGACATGAGTTGTCATTTGATGAACGGGATCACATCATTAGAGAATGATGTGATTGACTTGACCCATCCGTTAGCTTAGCACTATGATCGTTTAGTTTATTGCTATTGCTTTCTCCATGAGTTATACATGTTCCTATGACTATGAGATTATGCAACTCCCGAATGCCGGAGGAACACTTAGTGTGCAATCAAATGTCACAACGTAACTGGGTGACCATAAAGATGCTCTACAGGTCTCTCTGATGGTGTTTGTTGAGTTGGCATAGATCGAGATTAGGATTTGTCACTCCGATTGTCAGAGAGGTGTCTCTGGGCCCTCTCGGTAATGCACATCACTATAAGCCTTGCAAGCAATGTGACTAATGAGTTAGTTGCGGGATGCTGCATTACGGAATGAGTAAAGAGACATGCCAGTAACGAGATTCAACTAGGTATTGAGATACCGACGATCGAATCTCGGGCAAGTAACATACCGATGACAAAGGGAATAACATATGTCGTTATGCGGTTTGACCGATAAAGATCTTCGTAGGATATGTAGGAACCAATATGAGCATCCAGGTTCCACTATTGGTTACTGACCAGAAGTGAGTCTCGGTCATGTCTACATAGTTCTCGAACCCGTAGGGTCCAGACACTTAACGTTTGATGACTATCGGTATTATGAGTTTATGTATTTTAATGTACCGAAGGTAGTTCGGAGTCTCGGATGTGATCATGGACATGACGAGGAGTCTCGAAATGGTCGAGACATAAAGATCGATATATTGGAAGGCTATGTTTGGACATCGGAATGGTTCCGGATGAGTTCGGGCATTTACCGGAGTACCGGGGGGTTACCGGAAGCCCCCGGGGAGTTAATGGGCCTCATTGGGACTTAGTGGGAGAGAGGATGAGGCGGTGATACGTCTCCATCGTATCTATAATTTTTTATTGTTACATGCCAAATACAACTTTCATATTCTTTTGGCAACTTTTTATACTATTTTTGGGACTAACATATTGATCCAGTGCCCAGCGCCAGTTCCTATTTGTTGCATGTTTTTTGTCTTGCAGAAAATCCATATCAAATGGAGTCCAAACGGGATAAAAAATGACGGAGTTTTTTTTGGAATATATGTGATTTTTGGGAAGAAGAATCAATGCGAGACGATGCCCGAGGGGGCCATGAGGCAAGGGGTGCGCCCTGGGCCCTCGTGACCACCCCATAAGGCAGTTGGTGCCCTTCGTTCGCCACAAGAAAGATAATATCCGGATAAAAATCGTGTCCAAATTTCAGCCCAATCGGAGTTACGGATCTTCGAGAATATAAGAAACGGTGAAAGGGCAGAATCTGGAACGCAGAAACAGAGATTGACAGAGAGACAGATCCAATCTCGGAGGGGCTCTCGCCCCTCCGCCAACATGGAGGCCATGGACCAGAGGGGAAACCCTTCTCCCATTTAGGGGAAGGTCAAGGAAGAACAAAAAGAAGAAGAAGGGCTCTCTCCCCCCTCTCCCGGTGGCGCCGGAACGCCGCCGAGGCCATCATCGCGACAACGATCTACACCAACAACTTCACCACCGACATCACCAACTCTTCCCCCCTCTATGCAGTGGTGTAACCCCTCTTTTACCCGCTGTAATATCTACTTAAACATGGTGCTCAATTCTATATATTGTTTCCCAATGATGTATGGCTATCCTACGATGTTTGAGTAGATCCGTTTTGTCCTATGGGTTAATTGATGATCGTGATTGGTTTGAGTTGCATGTTTTATTATTGGTGTTGTCCTATGGTGCTCTCCGTGTCGCGCAAGCATGAGGGATCCCCTCTGTAGGGTTTGCAATATGTTCATGATTTTCTTATGGTGGGTGGCGTGAGTGACAGAAGCACAGACCCGAGTAAGTAGGTTATTTGTGTATGGGAGTAAAGAGGACTTGATGCCTTATAATGCTATGGTTGGGTTTTACCTTAATGATCTTTAATAGTTGTGAGTGCTTGCTAGAGTTCCAACCATAAGTGCATATGATCCAAGAAGAGAAAGTATGTTAGCTTATGCCTCTCCCTCAAATAAAATTGCAATAGTGATTACCGGTCTAGTTATCGATTGCCTAGGGACAAATAACTTTATTGTGACAAAAAGCTCTCTACTAAACCTAACTTAGTTGTGTCTTTATCTAAACAGCCCCTACTTTTTATTTGTGTGCTCTTTATTATCTTGCAAACCTATCCAACAACTCCTATAGAGTACTTCTAGTTTCATACTTGTTCTAGGTAAAGCGAACGTTAAGCATGCATAGAGTTGTATCGGTGGTCGATAGAACTTGAGGGAATATTTTTTCTACCTTTAGCTCCTCGTTGGGTTCGACACTCTTACTTATTAAAAGAGGCTACAATTGATCCCCTATACTTGTGGGTTATCAGGCGGCCACGTGGAGCCCCCCCCCCCAAGCCCAATCCGAATTGGGTGGCGGGCCGGCCCCTCTTTCCTTCCCTCTTTATCCCTCTTCCTTCTTCTCCTACTCCAACTAGGGAAGGGGGGAAACCTACTCCTACTGGGAGTAGGACTCCCCCTTGGGCGCGCCATAGAGAGAGTCGGTCCTCCCCTCCTCCCCTCCTTTATATACAAGGGAGGGGGCACCCCATAGACACACAAGTTGACAGTTGTCTTAGCCGTGTGCGGTGCCCCCCTCCACAGATTTCCACCTTGGTCATATCGTTGTAGTGCTTAGGCGAAGCCCTGCGTTGGTAACTTCATCATCACCGTCATCACGCCGTCGTACTGACGAAACTCTCCCTCGGCCTCACCTGGATCAAGAGTACGAGGGACGTCACCAAGCTGAATGTGTGCAGATCACGGAGGTGTCGTGCGTTCGGTACTTGATCGGTTGGATCGCGAAGACGTTCATGAACATCAACTGCGTTTGATAACGCTTCTGCTTTCGGTCTACAAGGGTACGTAGACATACTCTTCCCCGCTCGTTGCTATGCATCACCTAGATTGATCTTGCATGTGCGTAGGATTTTTTTTGAAATACTACGTTCCCCAACAGAATCCCCCTTGGGGCGCGCCATAGAGAGGGCTGGCCCTCCCCTCCTCTACTCCTTTATATACAGGGGAGGGGGCACCCCATAGACACACAAGTTGGCAGTTGTCTTAGCTGTGTGTGGTGCCCCCACCATAGATTTTCACCTCGGTCACATCATTGAAGTGCTTAGGCGAAGCCCTGCGTCGGTAACTTCATCATCACCGTCATCACACCGTCGTGCTGACGAAACTCTCCCTCGGCCTCAGCTGGATCAAGAGTGCAAGGCATGTCATCGAGCTGAACGTGTGCAGATCACGGAGGTGTCGTGCGTTCGGTACTTGATCGGTTGGATCACAAGGACGTTCGACTACATCAACCGCGTTACTTAACGCTTCCGCTTTCGGTCTACGAGGGTACGTGGACACACTCTCCCATCTCGTTGCTACGCATCTCCTAGATAGATCTTGCGCGATCGTAGGAATTTTTTTGAAATACTGCGTTCCCCAACAGTGGCATCCTAGCCAGGTCTATGCGTAGATGTTATATGCACGAGTAGAATACAAAGGAGTTTTGGGCGTGGGTATATACAGATTGCTTGCCGTCACTAGTTGATTCTTGATTCAACGGTATTGTTGGATGAATCATCTCAGACCAACATTACGTGTACGCTTACGCAAGACTGGTTCTACCAACATGCTTCGCACACAGGTGGCTAGTGGACGTCTGTTTCTCCAACTTTAGTTGAATCGGTTTCAATGAACAGGGTTCTTTCTGAAGATCAAAAAGCAATCACTATACTACGTTGTGGTTTTGATGCGTAGGTAAGAATGGTTCTTGCTAGAAGCCCGTAGCAGCCACGTAAAACTTGCAACAACAAAGTAGAGGACGTCTAACTTGTTTTTGCAAGGCATGTTGTGATGTGATATGGTCAAGACGTGATTATATAAATTGTTGTATGAGATGATCATGTTTTGTAACACTGTTATCGACAACTGGCAGGAGCCATATGGTTGTCGCTTTATTGTATGAAATGCAATTGCCATGTAATTGCTTTACTTTATCACTAAGCAGGAGCGATAGTCGTAGAAGCAATAGTTGGCGAGACGACAACGATGCTTCGATGGAGATCAAGGTGTCAAGCTGGTGACGATGGTGATCATGACAGTGCTTTGGAGATGGAGATCAAAAGGCACAAGATGATGATGGCCATATCATATCACTTATTTGATTGCATGTGATGTTTATCCTTTATGCATCTTATTTTGCTTAGTACGGTGGTAGCATTATAAGATGATCTCTCACTAAATTTCAAGGTACAAGTGTTCTCCCTGAGTATGCACCGTTGCTACAATTCATCATGCTGAGACTCCACGTGATGATCGGGTGTGATAAGCTCAACGTTAACATACAGCGGGTGCAAGCTAGTTTTGCACAAGCAGAATACTCAGGTTAAACTTTACAAGCCTAGCATATGCAGATATGGCCTCGGAACATTGAGACCGAAAGGTCGAGCGTGAATTATATAGTAGATATGATCAACATACTGATGTTCACCATTGAAAACTACTCCATCTCATGTGATAATCGGACATGGTTTAGTTGATATGGATCACGTGATCACTTAGATGATTAGAGGGATGTCTATCTAAGTGGGAGTTCTTAAGTAATATGATTAAATTGAACTTTAATTTATCATGAACTTAGTACCTGATAGTATTTTGCATGTCTATGTTGTTGTAGATAAATGGCCCGTGCTGTTGTTTCGTTGAATTTTAATGCGTTCCTAGAGAAAGCTAAGTAGAAAGATGATGGTAGCAATTACACACACTAGGTCTGTAACTTGAGGATTATCCTCATTGCTGCATAGAAGAATTACGTCCTGGAAGCGCCGCTAGGTGACAAGCCTGCTGCAGATGCTGCTGACGACGTTAAGAACGTCTGGCAAAGCAAAGCTGATGACTACTCGATAGTTGAGTGTGCCATGCTTTACGGCTTAGAACCGAGACTTCAACGACGTTTTGAACGTCATGGAGCATATGAGATGTTCCAGGAGTTGAAGTTAATATTTCAAGCAAATGCCCGGATTGAGAGATATGAAGTCTCCAATAAGTTCTACAACTGCAAAATGGAGGAGAATAGTTCTGTCAGTGAACATATACTCAGAATGTCTGGGTACCACAACCACTTGACTCGGCTGGGAGTTAATCTTCCCGATGATAGTGTCATTGACAGAGTTCTTCAATCACTGCCACCAAGCTACAAGAGCTTCGTGATGAACTATAATATGCAAGGGGTGGATAAGACTATTCCTAAGCTCTTCGCAATGCTAAAGGCTGCGGAGGTAGAAATAAAGAAGGAGCATCAAGTGTTGATGGTCAACAAGACCACTAGTTTCAAGAAAAAGGGTAAAGGGAAGAAGGGGAACTTCAAGAAGAACAGCAAGCCAGTTGCTGCTCAAGTGAAGAAACCCAAGTCTGGACCTAAGCCTGAAACTGAGTGCCTCTACTGCAAAGGGACTGGTCACTGGAAGCCGAACTGCCCCAAGTATTTGGCGGAGAAGAAGGATGGCAAAGTGAAAGGTATATTTGATATACATGTTATTGATGTGTACCTTACTAATGCTCGCAGTAGCGCATGGGTATTTGATACGGGTTTTGTTGCTAATATTTGCAACTCGAAACATGGGCTATGGATTAAGCGAAGATTGGCTAAGGACGAGGTGACGATGCGTGTGGGAAATGGTTCCAAAGTCAATGTGATCGCCGTCGGCACGCTACCTCTACATCTACCTTCGGGATTAATTTTAGACCTGAATAATTATTATTTGGTGCCAGCGTTAAGCATAAACATTATATCTAGATCTTGTTTGATGCGAGATGGTTATTCATTTAAATCAGAGAATAATGGTTGTTCTATTTATATGAGTAATATCTTTTATGGTCATGCACCCTTGATGAGTGGTCTATTTTTTCTAAATCTTGGTAGTAGTGATACGCATATTCATAGTATTGAAGCCAAAAGATATAAGTTTAATAATGATAGTGCAACTTATTTGTGGCACTGCCGTTTAGGTCATATTGGTGTAAAGCGCATGAAGAAACTCCATGCTGATGGACTTTTGGAATCACTTGATTATGAATCACTTGATGCTTGCGAACCATGCCTCATGGGCAAGATGACTAAGACTCCGTTCTTCGGAACAATGGAACGAGCAACAAACTTATTGGAATTAATACATACTGATGTATGCGGTCCGATGAGTGTTGTTTCTCATGGCGGGTATCGTTATTTTTTGACCTTCACAGATGATTTGAGAAGATATGGGTATATCTACTTGATGAAACATAAGTCTGAAACATTTGAAAAGTTCAAAGAATTTCAAAGTGAAGTGGAAAATCATCGTAACAAGAAAATAAAGTTTCTACGATCTAAGTTACGAGTTTGGTCTTCATTTGAAACAATGCGGAATAGTTTCACAACTCACGCCACTTGGAACACCACAGCGTAATGGTGTGTCCGAACGTCATAACCACACTTTATTAGATATGGTACGATCTATGATATCTCTTACTGATTTACCGCTATCGTTTTGGGGTTATGCTTTAGAGACGGCTGCATTCATGTTAAATAGGGCACCATCAAAATCCATTGAGACGACACCTTATGAATTGTGGTTTGGCAAGAAACCCAAGTTGTCGTTTATTAAAGTTTGGGGCTGAGATGCTTATGTGAAATAGCTTCAACCTAATAAGCTCGGACCCAAATCGGAGAAATGTGTCTTCATAGGATACCCAAAAGAGACTGTTGAGTACACCTTCTATGACAGATCCGAAGGCAAGATATTCGTTGCTAAGAATGGATCCTTTCTAGAGAAGGAGTTTTTTCTCGAAAGAAGTGAGGGGGAGGAAAGTAGAACTTGATGAGGTAATTGTACCTACTCCCTTATTGGAAAGTTGTTCATCGCAGAAATCAGTTCCAGTGATTCCTACACCAATTAGTGAGGAAGCTAATGACGATGATCATGAAACTTCTAATCAAGTTACCACTGAACCTCATAGGTCAACCAGAGTAAGATCCGCACTAGAGTGGTACGATAATCTTGTTCTGGAAGTCATGTTACTTGACCATGACAAACCTACGAACTATGAGGAAGCGATGATGAGCCCAGATTGTGCAAAATGGCTTGAGGCCATGAAATCTGAGATGGGATCCATGTATGAGAACAAGGTATGGACTTTGGTTGACTTGCCCGATGATAGGAAAGCCATAGAGAATAAATGGATCTTCAAGAAGAAGACTGACACTGATGATAATGTTACTGTCTACAAAGCTCGGCTTGTTGCGAAAGGTTTTTGACAAGTTCAAGGAGTTGACTATGATGAGACCTTCTCACCCGTAGCGATGCTTAAGTCCGTCCGAATCATGTTAGCAATTGCCGCATTTTATGATTATGAAATTTGGCAATGGATGTCAAAACTGCATTCCTTAATGGATATCTTAAGGAAGAGTTGTATATGATGCAACCAAAAGGTTTTGTCGATCCGAAAGGTGCTAACAAAGTGTGTAAGCTTCAGCGATCCATTTATGGACTGGTGCAAGCATCTGATACGTCTCCAACGTATCTATAATTTTTGATTGCTCCATGCTATATTATCTACTGTTTTGGACATTATTGGGCTTTATTATCCACTTTTATATTATTTTTGGGACTAACCTATTAACCGGAGGCCCAGCCCAGAATTGCTGTTTTTTGCCTGTTTTAGGGTTTCGAAGAAAAGGAATATCAAACAGAGTCCAAACGGAATGAAACCTTCAGGAACGTGATTTTCTCATCGAATACAACTCATGAGACTTGGACCCTACGTCAAGCCACGTAATAGGAGGCCATGAGGTAGGGGGCGCGCCTACCCCCCCCCCCCCCAGGCGCGCCCTCCACCCTTGTGGGCCCCCTGTTGCTCCACCGACGTACTTCTTCCTCCTATATATACCCACGTACCCCCAAACGATCAGATTCGGAGCCAAAACCCTAATTCCACCATCGTAACTTTCTGTATCCACGAGATCCCATCTTGGGGCCTGTTCCGGAGCTCCGCCAGAGGGGGCATCGATCACGGAGGGCTTCTACATCAACACCATAGCCTCTCCGATGAAGTGTGAGTAGTTTACTTTAGACCTACGGGTCCATAGTTAGTAGCTAGATGGCTTCTTCTCTCTTTTTGGATCTCAATACAATGTTCTCCCCCTCTCTTGTGGAGATCTATTCGATGTAATCTTCTTTTTGCGGTGTGTTTGTTGAGACCGATGAATTGTGGGTTTATGATCAAGTCTATCTATGAATAATATATGAATCTTCTCTGAATTCTTTTATGTATGATTGGTTATCTTTGCAAGTCTCTTCAAATTATCAGTTTGGTTTGGCCTACTAGATTGATCTTTCTTGCAATGGGAGAAGTGCTTAGCTTTGGGTTCAATCTTGCGGTGTCCTTTCCCGGTGACAGTAAGGGCAGCAAGGCACGTATTGTATTGTTGCCATCGAGGATAACAAGATGGGGTTTTCTTCATATTGCATGAGTCTATCCCTCTACATCATGTCATCTTCCTTAAGGCGTTACTCTGTTTTTAACTTAATACTCTAGATGCATGCTGGATAGCGGTCGATGAGTGGAGTAATAGTAGTAGATGCAGGCAGGAGTCAGTCTACTTGTCTCGGACGTGATGCCTATATACATGATCATACCTAGATATTCTCATAACTATGCTCAATTCTGTCAATTGCTCAACAGTAATTTGTTAACCCACCATAGAATACTTATGCTCTCGAGAGAAGCCACTAGTGAAACCTATGACCCCCGGGTCTATATTTATCATATCAATCTCCTACTACTTAGTTATTTACTTTGCTTTTTGCTTTGCCTTTATTTTACTTTGCATCTTTATCATAAAAATACCAAAAAATATTATCTTATCATATCTATCAGATCTCACTCTCGTAAGTGGCCCTACAGGGATTGACAACCCCTATTTGCGTTGGTTGCGAGGATTTATTTGTTTTGTGCAGGTGCGAGGGACTCGCGCGTAGCCTCCTACTGTATTGATACCTTGGTTCTGAAAAACTGAGGGAAATACTTACGTTACTTTGCTGCATCATCCCTTCCTCTTCGGGGAAAACCAACACAGTGCTAAAAGAGGTAGCAAGAAGGATTTCTGATGCCGTTGCCGGGGAGGTCTACGCAAAAGTCAACATACCAAGTACCCATCACATATCCTCATCTCCCGCATTACATTATTTGCCATTTGCCTCTCGTTTTCCTCTCCCCCACTTCACCCTTGCCGTTTTATTTGCCCTCTCTCTCTATCCTCCCTCTCTATTTGCCTCTTTTTGTTCGCTTGCTTTTTGTTTGCTTGTGTGTTAGTTAGTTTGCTTGTCATTATGGCTAGTCCCTTATCATCTCCGTTGTCTCCCGAGAATGAAATTCTAAATTTTAAGCAAAGGGAGGGTGAAAATCTAAAAGATGATTGGTATAGAATTTGCAATGCTCAAAATAAATCTACTAGGAAGCAATCTACTACCATTCTCCTTCGCAATTTTTATGTAGGCATTACTCCTTGGCACCATTATGTTCTTGATACTATTGCCGGAGGGAACTTTTTGGGTAGCCATACTTTTGATTCTTATAACGCTATGTTAGATTTATTTGGCGCACCCACTCTCTTGGTTAATGGAACTATATTAACTTTGGAGCATGTAATGCAAAGGCTTGAAATTATTGAAAATAAGGTTGCTACCATAGAATTGATTGAAAATTTGTATAAAAAGATCCACATCCGAATCTCTCAATATGGATCTAAAGTAGGAGTTACTTTGAAAGATATTAAAGAAAAGGAACCCATAGTTAATGAGAAAATAAATCATGATTCCATTAGGATCGATAAACTTGAGAATATTATTACCAACTTGGGAACCACTTTTTCTTCCATAAAGAATACTCTGAGTGCTTCCACTAAAGTTGCCAAACTTATGTACGTTCCTAAAAACAAGGGTGAATCATCTAGTAAGGAAAATGCGGATCTCAAATCTATAAGTGTTCATCCCAATCTTTTTGCTATCATTAAGGAACCACTTGTTACAAATGAATTTCTCGATCTTGTGCCTAAAAGTTTGATAATTAATAAATAAATTCCTAAAGATGGTAGATGCCTCATTGAATAATTACCTATCAAAGATGGCAATACCTAGATCTATTCTTGCTTGTTATGCCTAGCTAGGGGCGTTAAACGATAGCGCTTGTTGGGAGGCAACCCAATTTTATTTTTATTCCTTGATTTTTGCTCCTGTTTAGTAATAAATAAATTATCTAGCCTCTGTTTTGGTTGTTTTTTTTGTGTTTAATTAGTGTTTGTGCCAAGTAGAACCGTTGGAAAGTCTTGGGGAAAGTCTTGTTGAACTTGCTGTAAAAAATAGAAACTTTAGCGCTCACGAGAACTGCTGTCATTTTTATTTGGAAAGTGCTATTTAGTTAATTCTTTTTTCAGATGATTAATATATAAATTCCTCACGTTCAGCAATGTATTTTACAATTTTTGGGGTTCCAGATCTTGCGCTAGCTACAGATTACTACAGACTGTTCTGTTTTTGACAGATTCTGTTTTTCGTGTGTTATTTGCTTATTTTGATGAATCTATGGCTAGTAAATTAGTTTATAAACCATAGAGAAGTTGGAATACAGTAGGTATACCACCCATATAAATAAATAATGAGTTCATTACAGTACCTTGAAGTGATCTTTTATTTTCTTTCGCTAACGGAGCTCACGAGATTTTCTACTTTAAGTTTTGTGTTGTGAAGTTTTCAAGTTTTGGGTAAAGATTTGATGGATTATGGAACAAGGAGTGGCAAGAGCCTAAGCTTGGGGATGCCCATGGCACCGCCAAGATAATCTAAGGACACCTAAAAGCCAAAGCTTGGGGATGCCCCGGAAGGCATCCCCTCTTTCGTCTACTTCCATCGGTAACTTTACTTGGAGCTATATTTTTATTTACCACATGATATGTGTTTTGCTTGGAGCGTCTTGTATGATTTGAGTCTTTATTTCTTAGTTTACCACAATCATCCTTGCTGTACACACCTTTTGAGAGAGCCATACATGATTTGGAATTTGTTAGAATACTCTATGTGCTTCTCTTATATCTTTTCAGTTATATAATTTTGATCTAGTGCTTCACTTATATATTTTAGAGCACAGTGGTGGATTTGTTTATATAAACTATTGATCTCTCATGCTTCACTTAGATTATTTTGAGAGTCTTAATAGCATGGTAATTTGCTTAAAATCCTAATATGCTTAGTATGCAAGATTAATAATAAAACTCTCTTATGAGTGTGTTGAATAATATGGTAAGTTTGATACTTGATAATTGTTTTGAGATATGGAGATGGTGATATTAAAGTCATGCTAGTTGAGTAGTTGTGAATTTGAGAAATACTTGTGTTGAAGCTTGTGATTCCCGTAGCATGCACGTATGGTGAACCGTTATGTGATGAAGTCGGAGCATGATTTATTTTTTGATTGTCTTCCTTATGAGTGGCGGTCGGGAACGAGCGATGGTCTTTTCGTACCTATCTATCCCCCTAGGATCATGTGCATAATACTTTGCTTTGATAACTTGTAGATTTTTGCAATAAGTATATGAGTTCTTTATGTCTAATGTTGAGTCCATGGATTATACACACTCTCACCCTTCCACCTTTGCTAGCCTCTCTAATACCGCGCACCTTTCGCTGGTATCATACACCCACCATATACCTTCCTCAAAACAGCCACCATACCTACCTATTATGGCATTTCCATAGCCATTCCGAGATATATTGCCGTGCAACTTTCCACTGTTTCGTTTATTATGACACACTCCATCATTGTCATATTGCTTAGCATGATCATGTAGTTGACATAGTATTTGTGGCAAAGCCACCGTTCATAATTCTTTCATACTTGTCACTCATGCATCATTGCATATCCCGGTACACCGTCGGAGGCATTCACATAGAGTCATATTTTGTTCTAAGTATCGAGTTGTAATTGTTGAGTTGTAACAAAAATAAAAGTGTGATGATCATCATTATTAGAGCATTGTCCCAAGTGAGGAAAGGATGATGGAGACTATGATTCCCCCACAAGTCGGGATGAGACTCCGGACGAAAAAAGAGGCCATAAAAAGAGAGAGAGAAAAGGCCCAAAAAATGAGAGAAAAGGCCCCAAAAAATGAGAGAGAAAGAGAGAAGGGACAATGTTACTATCCTTTTACCACACTTGTGCTTCAAAGTAGCACCATGATCTTCATAGTAGAGAGTCTCTCATGTTATCACTTTCATATACTAGTGGGAATCTTTCATTATAGAACTTGGCTTGTATATTTCAATGATGGGCCTCCTCAAATTGCCCTAGGTCTTCATGAGCAAGCAGGTTGGATGCACACCCACTTAGTTTCTTTTTGAGCTTTCATATACTTATAGCTCTAGTGCATCCATTGCATGGCAATCCCTACTCACTCACATTGATATCTATTTATGGGCATCTCCATAGCCCATTGATATGCCTAGTTGATGTGGGACTATCTTCTCCTTTTTGTCTTTGATACGTCCATTTTGCATCATGCTTTTATATTGATATTTATTGCATTATGGGTTGTTATTTCACTTTATGTCACAATACTTATGGCTATTCTCTCTTATTTTACAAGGTTTACATAAGGAGGGAGAATGCCGGCAGCTGGAATTCTGGGCTGGAAAAGGAGAAAATATTAGAGACCTATTCTGCGCAACTCCAAAAGTCCTGAAACTCCACGGAACGTCTTAAAATAAATAAAGAAAAATCCTCGCCAAAGATGAAGGCCAGGGGGCCCACACCCTGCTCACGAGGGTGGGGGCGCCCCCCCTAGGGCGCGCCCCTACCTCGTGGGCCCCCTGGTGTCTCTCCAACTTCCATCTTCGCCTATATGAAGTCTTTCGATGAGAAAAAAATAAGAAGGAACTTTTCGGGACAAGACTCCGCCGCCATGAGGCGGAACCTTGGCGGATCCAATCTAGAGCTCCGGCAGAGCTGTTCTGCCAGGGATACTTCCCTCCCGGAGGGGGAAATCATCACCATCGTCATCACCAATGCCCCTCTCATCGGGAGAGGGCAATCTCCATCAACATCTTCACCAGCACCATCTCATCTCCAAACCCTAGTTCATCTCTTGTATCCAATTCTTGTCTCGAAGTCCGGGATTGGTGCTAGTAGGTTGTTAGTAGTGTTGATTACTCCTTGTAGTTGATGCTAGTTGGTTTATTTGGTGGAAGATTATATGTTCAGATCCTATATGCATATTATTACCCCTCTGATTATGAACATGAATATGCTTTGTGAGTAATTATGTTTGTTCCTGAGGACAAGGGAGAAGTCTTGATATTAGTAGTCATGTGAATTTGGTATTCGTTTGATATTTTGATAAGATGTATGTTGTCTAGCCTCTAGTGGTGTTATGTGAACGTCGACTACATAACACTTCACCATTATTTGGGCCTAGAGGAAGGCATTGGGAAGTAATAAGTAGATGATGGGTTGCTAGAGTGACAGAAGCTTAAACCCTAGTTTATGTGTTACTTCGTAAGGGGCTGATTTGGATCCATATGTTTCATGCTATGGTTAGGGTTACCTTAATACTTTTGTTGTAGTTGCGGATGCTTGCAATAGAGGTTAATCATAAGTGGGATGCTTGTTCAAGTAATAACATCACCCAAGCACCGGTCCACCCACATATCAAATTATCAAAGTACCGAACCCGAATCATATGAACGTGATGAAAACTAGCTTGACGATATTCCCATGTGTCCTCGGGAGCGGTTTTCCTATTATAAGAGTTTTTTCCGGCTTGTCCTTTGCTACAAAAAGGATTGGGCCACCTTGCTGCACTTTATTTACTTTTGTTACTTGTTGCTCGTTACAATTTATCTTATCACAAAACTATCTGTTACCACTTATTTCAGTACTTGCAGAGAATACCTTGCTGAAAACCGTTTATCACTTCCTTCTGCTCCTCGTTGGGTTCGACACTCTTACTTATCAAAAGGACTACGATAGATCCCCTATACTTGTGGGTCATCAAGACTCTTTTCTGGCGCCGTTGCCGGGGAGTGTAGCGCCTTTGGTAGGTGGAATTTGGTAAGGAAAAATTTATATAGTGTGCTGAAATTTACTGTCACTTGTTACTATGGAAAGTAATTCTCTGAGGGGCTTGTTCGGGGTATCTTCACCCCGACCAATAGAGAAAAGAGTTGCTCCTCAACCTACTGAACCTATTTAAAATGAAATTCCTTATGAGTATCCTTCGGGTATGATAGAAAAACTGCTAGCTAATCCTTTTACAGGAGATGGAACAAAGCATCCTGATGAACACCTAATATATGTGGATGAAGTTTGTGGATTATTTAAGCTTGCAGGTATACCCGATGATGTTGCTAAGAAGAAGGTCTTCCCTTTATCTTTGAAGGGAGACGCATTGATATGGTATAGGCTATGTGATGATATGAGATCATGGGACTATAAAAGATTGAAATTGGAATTTCATCAAAAGTATTACCCTATGCATCTTGTTCACCGTGATCGCAATTATATATATAATTTATGGCCTCATGAAGGAGAAAGCATCGCTCAAGCTTGGGGGAGGCTTAAATCAATGTAATATTCATGCCCCAATCATTAGCTCTCGAGAGAAATAATTATGCAAAATTTATATGCTCGGCTTTCTGAAAACAATCGCACCATGCTCGATACTTCTTGTGCTGGCTCTTTTATGATTAAGACTATTGAATTCAGATGGAATTTATTGGATAGAATTAAATGCAACTATGAAGATTGGGACCTCGACGAAGGTAAGGAGTCAGGTATGACACCTAAGTTTGATTGTGTTAAATCTTTTATGGACACTGATATTTTCCGTGAGTTTAGCACTAAATATGGCCTTGACTCTGAGATAGTAGCTTCTTTCTTTGAATCTTTTGCTACTTATGTTGATCTCCCTAAGGAGAAGTGGTTTAAATATCATCCTCCCATAGAAGTAAAAGTAGCTGCACCTATTAAAGTTGAAGAAAAGACTGTCACTTATAATGATCCTATTGTTCCTACTTCTTATGTTGAGAAACCACCTTTCCCTGTTAGGATAAAGGATCATGCCAAAGCTTCAACTGTAGTTCATAAAGGCAATATTAGAACATATACACCTCCTGAGCAAGTTAAAATTGAACCTAATATTGCTATTGTTAAAGATCTCTTGTCTGATAATATAGATGGGCATGTTATTTATTTCTATGATGAAACTGCTAGAATTGCTAAACCCCGTGATACAAATAAACGTAGACCTGTGGTAGGTATGCCTGTTATTTCTGTTAAAATAGGAGATCATTGTTATCATGGCTTATGTGATATGGGTGCCAGTGCTAGTGTTATACCTCATGACTTATACAAACAAATTATGCATGATATTGCACCTATTGAGTTAGAAGATATTGATGTCACAATTAAACTTGCTAATAGAGATACTATTTCACCAATTGGAATTGTTAGAGATGTTGAAGTCTTGTGTGGGAAAACTAAATATCCTGCTGATTTTCTTCTTCTTACTTCTCCGCAAGATAGTTTTTGTCCCATTATATTTGTAGACCCTTCTTGAACACTGTTAATGCTAGGATAGATTGCGAAAAGAATGTTGTTACTATTGGCTTGGATGATATGGTTCATGAGTTTAATTTCTCTAAATTTAGTAAACAACATCGTGAGGAAGAATTACCTAGTAAGGATGAAATTATTGGTCTTGCTTCTATTGTCGTACCTCCTAGTGATCCTTTAGAACACTATTTGCTAGACCATGAAAATAATATGTTCATGAATGAAAGAAGGGAAATAGATGAAGTATTCTTTAAACAGGAACCTATTCTGCAACACAACTTGCCTGTTGAAATTTTAGGGGATCCTCCTCCACCCAAGGGTGATCCCGTGTTTGAACTTAAACCTTTGCCTGATAGTCTTAAATATGCTTATCTTGATGAAAAGAAGATATATCCTATTATTATTAGTGCTAACCTTTCAGAGCATGAAGAAGAAAGATTATTGAAAACTTTGAAGAAGCATCGTGCTGCTATTGGATATACTCTTGATGATCTTAAGGGCATTAGTCCCACTCTATGTCAACATAAAATAAATTTGGAAGCAGATGCCAAACCAGTTCGTGATCCTCAACGACATCTGAATCCTAAAATGAAAGAAGTGGTAAGAAAAGAAATACTCAAGCTTCTGGAGGCAGGTATAATCTATCACGTTGGTGATAGTGAGTGGGTAAGTCATGTCCATTGTGTCCCTAAGAAGGGAGGTATTACTGTTGTTCCTAATGATAAAGATGAATTGATTCCACAAAGAATTATCACAGGTTATAGGATGGTAATTGATTTCCGCAAATTAAGTAAGGCTACTAAGAAAGATCATTACCCCTTACCTTTTATTGATCAAATGCCAGAAAGATTATGCAAACATACACACTATTGCTTTCTAGATGGTTATTCTGGTTTCTCTCAAATACCTGTGTCGGCTAAGAGATCAATCTAAGACTACTTTTACATGCCCTTTTGGTACTTTTGCTTATAGACGTATGCCTTTTGGTTTATGTAATGCACCTGCTACCTTTCAAAGATGCATGATGGCTATATTCTCTGACTTTTGTGAAAATATTTGTGAGGTTTTCATGGATGACTTTTCCGTCTATGGTTCCTCTTTTGATGATTGCTTGAGCAATCTTGATCGAGTTTTGCAGAGATGTGAAGAAACTAATCTTGTCTTGAATTGGGAAAAGTGCCACTTTATGGTTAATGAAGGTATTGTCTTGGGGCACAAAGTTTCTGAAAGAGGTATTGAAGTTGATAAAGCCAAGGTTGATGCTATTGAAAAGATGCCATGTCCCAAGGACATCAAAGGTATAAGAAGTTTCCTTGGTCACGCTGGATTTTATAGGAGGTTCATTAAGGACTTCTCAAAAATTTCTCGGCCTCTGACTAATTTATTGCAAAAAGATATACCATTTGTCTTTGATGATGATTGTGTAGAAGCATTTGAAATACTTAAGAAAGCATTAATCTCTGCACCTATTGTTCACCCACCTGATTGGAATTTACCCTCTGAAATTATGTGTGATGCTAGTGATTATGCTGTAGGTGTTGTTCTAGGGCAAAGAGTTGATAAGAAATTAAATGTTATCCATTATGCTAGTAAGACTCTAGATAATGCTCAAAGAAATTATGCTGCTACTGAAAAAGAGCTTTTAGCAGTTGTATTTGCTTGTGATAAGTTCAGATCTTATATTGTTGATTCTAAAGTAACTATTCAAACTGATCATGCTGCTATTAAATACCTTATGGAAAAGAAAGATGCTAAACCTAGACTTACTAGATGGGTTCTCTTGCTACAAGAATTTGATTTGCATATTGTTGATAGAAAGGGAGCTGAGAACCCCGTTGCAGACAACTTGTCTAGGTTAGAAAATATTCTTGATGACCCACTGCCTATTAATGATAACTTTCCTGATGAACAATTAAATGTTATAAGTACTTCTCGTAGTACTCCATGGTATGCTGATTATGCTAATTATATTGTTGCTAAGTTTATACCACCTAGCTTCACATACCAGCAAAAGAAAAAGTTCTTCTATGATTTGAGACATTACTTTTGGGATGACCCACATCTTTATAAAGAAGGAGTAGATGGTGTTATTAGACGTTGTGTACCTGAGCATGAACAGGAACAGATCCTACGCAAGTGTCATTCCGAGTCTTATGGAGGACACCACGCTGGAGATAGAACTGCACATAAGGTATTGCAATCTGGTTTTTATTGGCCTACTCTCTTCAAGGATGCCCGTAAGTTTGTCTTGTCTTGTGATGAATGTCAAAGAATTGGTAATATTAGTAGACGTCAAGAAATGCCTATGAATTATTCACTTGTTATTGAACCATTTGATGTTTGGGGCTTTGATTATATGGGACCTTTTCCTGCCTCTAATGGATACACACATATTCTAGTTGCTGTTGATTACGTTACTAAGTGGGTAGAAGCTATTCCAACTAGTAGTGCTGATCATAACACTTCTATTAAAATGCTTAAAGAAGTTATTTTTCCGAGGTTTGGAGTCCCTAGATATTTAATGACTGATGGTGGTTCACACTTTATTCATGGTGCCTTCCGTAAAATGCTTGCTAAATATGATGTTAATCATAGAATTGCATCTCCTTATCACCCACAGTCTAGTGGTCAAGTAGAGTTGAGCAATAGAGAGCTCAAATTAATTTTGCAAAAGACTGTTAATAGGTCTAGAAAGAATTGGTCTAAGAAACTTGATGATGCATTATGGGCATATAGAACTGCATACAAAAATCCTATGGGTATGTCTCCGTATAAAATGGTTTATGGAAAAGCATGTCACTTACCTCTCGAACTAGAACATAAGGCGTATTGGGCTATTAAAGAACTCAACTATGATTTTAAACTTGCCGGTGAGAAGAGGTTATTTGATATTAGCTCACTTGATGAATGGAGAACCCAAGCTTATGAAAATGCCAAGTTGTTTAAAGAAAAAGTTAAAAGATGGCATGACAAAAGGATACAAAAGCGTGAGTTTAATGTAGGTGATTATGTATTGCTATACAACTCTCGTTTAAGATTTTTTGCAGGAAAACTTCTCTCTAAATGGGAAGGCCCCTATGTTATCGAAGAGGTCTATCATTCCGGTGCCATAAAAATCAACAACTTCGAGGGCACAAATCCGAAGGTGGTAAACGGTCAAAGAATTAAACATTATATCTCAGGTAATCCCATAAATGTTGAAACCAATATTATTGAAACCGTAACCCCGGAGGAATACATAAAGGACACTTTCCGGAACGTTTCTGACTCCGAAAAGGAATAGGTATGTGGTACGGTAAGTAAACCGACTCCAAAACAATTTTTAAGGCAATATTTCTCCGTTTTGGAATATTTAGAAAAATAGAAAAATGAGTAGCAGTCCGGGAAGGACACGAGGGCCCCATGAGGGTGGTGGGCGCGCCCTACCCCCCTGGGCGCGCCCCCTACCTTGTGAGCACCTCGTGTGCCTTTTGGACTCCGTTTTCTTGCACGTTACGTATTTTGGTCGGTAAAAATTCATTATATATTCTCCCGAAGGTTTTGACTCCCATATCACGCAAATTTCCTCCGTTTTTGTTTTTGAGCTGTTGCTGCTGCAGATTAGAACAAGATGTCTTCTCAAGAGTCAATCGGGGAGAGCCGGGTATCTAATCCGGCACTGGAACCAAGGGCAAACAGCGACGCTGACCCCTTTGGGCTAGCAACGGAGGAAGAGATGGAGGCTGACTTGATGAGAGTAGATGCCATGGAGGATCAAGAAGTCACCTCTCGCCCCCGAGCTGGGTTCACGATGGGGGAACTACAGAGCTCAGCTATTCCAAACTCGGTTATCCCTTCTAATGTTAGATTTCTTTCTTATGAAAATATGAAGAGGAGTGTCACTTGTTCCCCCGCAGCTATGCAACACGCTTGGGTGCAAGGAGCTTTAGCTGTCACAGGAAAGCTCCGTAAGGAAATAATGGACCTCAAACAGCAAGTCAATAAGCTCGAGGAGGAGAACCGCATCCTGAGGGGAATCATCTCCAAGAATATTACACCGACAACAAAGAAGGAGATATAATCACATGGGTATGGGCACTCCCCTTGGCAACTGCCAAGCTTGGGGGAGGTGCCTCGGTATCGTATCACCATCACAACTCCTATCTTTATTGTTTTTCTTAGTTCGATCCTATTAGTAGTATCTTGATCTAGTAGAATAAAGTTTATGGCATGATCTAGTTTTGAGTTTTGCTTTTTGATCTCTATTTGTAATTGAGTCAGTGAGCTATATATAATAAAGATTAGTGTTGAGTCAAGGGCTTGATTATTTTGCCATGATCTTGGGTGAATAAGAGAAAGAAGAAAAGAATAAAAAGAAACAAAAAGTTCATATTGATCTTATTGAGAGTAATGACTTCACATAGAAAGAGTATGATGATTAAAAGTTGTTGGGAGTTGGCAGACATAGCTTTGGTCATTGTTGCAATTAATAGGAAGTAATAAGGAAAGAGAGGTTTTGACATATAGATATATTATCATTGACATCTTTTATGATTGGGGGCACTCATTAAAATATGACATGCTAAAGAGTTGATGTTGGACAAGGAAGACAACGTAATGAGTTATGTCTTTCTTATATCTGAGATAAAGTATGTTGTCATGGATCCTCTAACTTGTTGAGCTTGCCTTTCCCCCTCATGCTAGCCAAATTCTCAGCACCAAGTAGAAATACTACTTGTGCTTCCAAATACCCTAAACCAGTTTTGCCATGAGAGTCCACCATATCTACCTATGGATTGAGTAAGATCCTTCAAGTAAGTTGTCATCGGTGCAAAGCAATAAAAATTGCTCTAAATATGTATGATTGATTGGTGTGGGAGAAATAAGCTTTATACGATCTTGTGATGTGGAAGTAATAAAAGCGACGGACTGCATAATAAAGGTTCATATCACAAGGGGCAATATAAAGTGACGTTCTTTCGCATTGAGATTTTATGCATCCAACCATAAAAGCGCATGGCAACCTCTGCTTCCCTCTGCGAAGGGCCTATCCTTTATCATTATCTTCTACCTTATGCAAGAGTCATGGTGATCTTCACCTTTTCTTTTTCATTTTATCCTTTGGCAAGCTCAGCATGTTGGAAAGAACATGATATATATATATATATATATATATATATATATATATAATTGGATGTAGGGGAGCATGAACCATTATTGTTGACATTACCCTTGAGGTAAAAGGTTGTGGGGCAAAACTATAAGCCCCTATCTTTCTCTGTGTCCGATTAAAACTCCGTAACCACAAGTATTGCGTGAGTGTTAGCAATTATGGAGGACTAAATGATAGTTGAGTATGTGGACTTGCTTTTTAGCTCTGACATAGACTCTTTCCGATGTTATGATAAATTGCAATTGCTTCAATGACTGAGATTATAGTTTGTCGGAGCCCAATAAGGTTTATGATTTATACTTTTGCATTGTGAATAGATCATCACTTGAACATAAGTAATCATATGACAAAATCTATATATGTTGCTGTTATGAGAATAATCATGATGCCTTCATGTCCGTATTTTATTTTTATCGACGCCTCTACCTCTAAACATGAGGACATATTTATTGTTATCGGCTTTTCGCTTGAGGACAAGCGAGGTCTAAGCTTGGGGGAGTTGATACGTCCATTTTGCATCATGCTTTTATATCGATATTTATTGCATTATGGACTGTTATTTCACTTTATGTCACAATACTTATGGCTATTCTCTCTTATTTTACAAGGTTTACATAAGGAGGGAGAATGCCGGCAGCTGGAATTCTGGGCTGGAAAAGGAGCAAATATTAGAGACCTATTCTGCGCAACTCCAAAAGTCCTGAAACTCCACGGAACGTCTTAAAATAAATAAAGAAAAATCCTCGCCAAAGATGAAGGCCAGGGGGCCCACACCCTGCTCACGAGGGTGGGGGGCGCCCCCCCTAGGGCGCGCCCCCTACCTCGTGGGCCCCCTGGTGGCTCTCCGACGTCCATCTTCTCCTATATGAAGTCTTTCGATGAGAAAAAAATAAGAAGGAACTTTTCGGGATGAGACTCCGCCGCCACTAGGCGGAACCTTGGCGGATCCAATCTAGAGCTCCGGCAGAGCTATTCTGCCGGGGATACTTCCCTCCCGGAGGGGGAAATCATCACCATCGTCATCACCAACGCCCCTCTCATCGGGAGAGGGCAATCTCCATCAACATGTTCACCAGCACCATCTCATCTCCAAACCCTAGTTCATCTCTTGTATCCAATTCTTGTCTCAAAGTCCGGGATTGGTGCTAGTAGGTTGCTAGTAGTGTTGATTACTCCTTGTAGTTGATGCTAGTTGGTTTATTTGGTGGAAGATTATATGTTCAGATCCTCTATGCATATTATTACCCCTCTGATTATGAACATGAATATGCTTTGTGAGTAATTACGTTTGTTCCCGAGGACAAGGGAGAAGTCTTGCTATTAGTAGTCATGTGAATTTGGTATTCGTTTGATATTTTGATAAGATGTATGTTGTCTAGCCTCTAGTGGTGTTATGTGAACGTCGACTACATAACACTTCACCATTATTTGGGCCTAGAGGAAGGCATTGGGAAGTAATAAGTAGATGATGGGTTGCTAGAGTGACAGAAGCTTAAACCCTAGTTTATGCGTTACTTTGTAAGGGGCTGATTTGGATCCATATGTTTCATGCTATGGTTAGGTTACCTTAATACTTTTGTTGTAGTTGCGGATGCTTGCAATAGAGGTTAATCATAAGTGGGATGCTTGTTCAAGTAAGAATAGCACCCAAGAACCGGTCCACCCACATATCAAATTATCAAAGTACCGAACGCGAATCATATGAACGTGATGAAAACTAGCTTGACGATATTCCCATGTGTCCTCGGCAGCGCTTTTCCTATTATAAGAGTTTGTTACGGCTTGTCCTTTTCTACAAAAAGGATTGGGCCACCTTGCTACACTTTATTTACTTTTGTTACTTGTCGCTCGTTACAATTTATCTTATCACAAAACTATCTGTTACCACTTATTTCAGTACTTGCAGAGAATACCTTGCTGAAAACCGCTTATCATTTCCTTCTGCTCCTTGTTGGGTTCGACACTCTTACTTATCGAAAGGACTACGATAGATCCCCTATACTTGTGGGTCATCAGTCTTCTCCACAACCACCACTCTATTCCACCTATAGTGATATATCCATGGCTCACGCTCATGTATTGCGTGAAAATTGAAAAAGTTTTGGGAATGTCAAAAGTATGAAACAATTGCTTGGCTTGTCATCGGGGTTGTGCATGATTTAAATATTTTGTGTGCTGAAGATAGAGCATAGCCAGACTATATGATTTTGTAAGGATAACTTTCTTTAGCCATGTTATTTTGAGAAGACATAATTGCTTTGTTAGTATGCTTGAAGTATTATCATTTTCTATGTCAATATGAACTTTTGTCTTGAATCTTTCGGATCTGAATATTCATACCTCAATTAAGTAGAATTACATTAAAATTATGCAAAGTAGCACTTCGCATCAAAAATTCCATTTTTATCATTTACCTACTCGAGGACGAGTACGAATTAAGCTTGGGGATGGTTGATACGTCTCCAACGTATCTATAGTTTTTGATTGCTCCATGCTATATTATCTACTGTTTTGGACATTATTGGGCTTTATTATCTACTTTTATATTATTTTTGAGACTGACCTATTAACCAGAGGCCCAGCCCAGAATTGCTGTTTTTTGCTTGTTTTAGGGTTTCGAAGAAAAGGATTATCAAACGGAGTCCAAACGGAATGAAACCTTCAGGAACGTGATTTTCTCATCGAATACAACTCAGGAGACTTGGACCCTACGTCAAGCCACGTAACAGGAGGCCACGAGGTAGGGGCGCGCCCTCCACCCTCGTGGGCCCCCTGTTGCTCCACTGACGTACTTCTTCCTCCTATATATACCCACGTACCCCCAAACGATCAGATACGGAGCCAAAACCCTAATTCCACCGCCGTAACTTTCTGTATCCATGAGATCCCATCTTGGGGCCTGTTCCGGAGCTCCGCCGGAGGGGGCAACGATCACGGAGGGCTTCTACATCAACACCATAGCCTCTCCGATGAAGTGTGAGTAGTTTACTTCAGACCTACGGGTCCATAGTTAGTAGCTAGATGGCTTCTTCTCTCCTTTTGGATCTCAATACAATGTTCTCCCCCTCTCTTGTGGAGATCTATTCGATGTAATATTTTTTTTGCGGTGTGTTTGTTGAGACCGATGAATTGTGGGTTTATGATCAAGTCTATCTATGAATAATATTTGAATCTTCTCTGAATTCTTTTATGTATGATTAGTTATCTTTGCAAGTCTCTTCGAATTATCAGTTTGGTTTGGCCTACTAGATTGATCTTCTTGCAATGGGAGAAGTGCTTAGCTTTGGGTTCAATCTTGTAGTGTCCTTTCCCGGTGACAGTAAGGGCAGCAAGGCACATATTGTATTGTTGCCATCGAGGATAACAAGATGGGGTTTTCTTCATATTTCATGAGTCTATCCCTCTACATCGTGTCATCTTGCTTAAGGCGTTACTCTGTTTTTAACTTAATACTCTAGATGCATGCTGGATAGCGGTCGATGAGTGGAGTAATAGTAGTAGATGCAGGCAGGAGTTGGTCTACTTGTCTCGGACGTGATGCCTATATACATGATGATACCTAGATATTCTCATATCTATTCTCAATTCTGTCAATTGCTCAACATTAATTTGTGCACCCACCGTAGAATACTTATGCTCTCGAGAGAAGCCACTAGTGAAACCTATGGCCCCCGGGTCTATCTTTATCATATCAATCTCCTACTACTTAGTTGTTTACTTTGCTTTTTTACTTTGCACCTTTATCATAAAAATACCAAAAAATATTATCTTATCATATCTATCAGATCTCACTCTCGTAAGTGGCCCTATAGGGATTGACAACCCCTATTTGCGTTGGTTGCGAGGATTTATTTGTTTTGTGCAGGTGCGAGGGACTCGCGCGTAGCCTCCTACTGGATTGATACCTTGGTTCTCAAAAACTGAGGGAAATACTTACGCTAATTTGCTGCATCATCCCTTTCTCTTCGGGGAAAACCAACGCAGTGCTAAAAGAGGTAGCAGCATCTCGGAGTTGGAATATACACTTTGATAGTGTGATCAAAGCATATGGTTTTATACAGACTTTTGGAGAAGCCCTGCGTGGCCAGGTGGAGGCCCCCCCCCCCAAGCCCAATCCGAATTGGGTGGCAGGCCGGCCCCCCTTTCCTTCCCTCTTTCTCCCTCTTCCTTATTCTCCTACTCCAACTAGGGAGGGGGGGACCTACTCCTACTAGGAGTAGGACTCCCCCTTGGGCGCGCCATAGAGAGGGCCGGTCCTCCCCTCCTCCCCTCCTTTATATACGGTGGAGGGGCACCCCATAGACACACAAGTTGACAGTGGTCTTAGCCGTGTGTGGTGCCCCCCTCCACAGATTTCCACCTCGGTCATATCGTTGTAGTTCTTAGGCGAAGCCCTGCTTCGGTAACTTCATCATCACCATCATCACACCATCATGCTGACGAAACTCTCCCTTGGCCTTAGCTAGATCAAGAGTACGAGGGACGTCATCGAGCTGAACGTGTGCATATCGCGGAGGTGCCGTGCGTTCGGTACTTGATCGGTTGGATCGCGAAGACGTTCGACTACATCAACCGCGTTACTTAACGCTTCCACTTTCGGTCTACGAGGGTACGTGGACACACTCTCCCCTCTCGTTTCTATGCATCTCCTAGATAAATCTTGTGTGATCGTGGGGATTTTTTTTGAAATACCGCGTTCCCCAACACACTCCCGATAACGACTTTGTCGTGCAGCTCTTCAAGTGTGAACCTACCGAGGGTGATTCCTCCAAGTTCACCTTGATGGTTACATCGACTGGGAATCCATCTAGGGTGATTCCTAGGTTCCCCCTAGATGTTACAAACACACAGTTACCTTTACCTGTTCCTCGTCTACTGTTTCTATGGGACAGGCGATACCACTCCGGTAGAGGTGGACCTAAGTTTTCGACACTCTCTTGTGAGCGGGTTGACCTGGAGGGCACCCGTGAGATAATTACGCAGCATGACCGGGCATTCTTGGCCCTTGCCATAAGTTCGCGAGACGGGGCGACGGGACCACATATCATGGATCATTGATCGTCTCCATGCGTCCCAAGACACTAATGGGTTTGGACATGTGATCTGAGTAGGCTCTGGCCTTTTCGCACTAACCACCACGCGGGAATAGGTATGGGCACTCTGCGTCTTTCGGTTCTCCTGAAAGCTCTATGGAAGTCACAGTTGACCGGTGTAACACCCATGATGCGGCTATATCTCCCACATGTTGGAGCACGACTTAGAGGCATAACCGCATTGTAGGTATGTCGCAAGAGGGGTAATCTTTACACATCCCACGTACTGAATAAGAAAGAGGTACATAGCTGGCTTACAATTGCCACTTCACACAATACATAAATATAGCATTACAATCATCCAGATACAATCAAGGTCCGACTACGGAACCAAAATAAAGACAACCCCAAATGCATAAGATCCCCAATCGCCCCAACTGGGCTCCACTACTGCTCGTCTGGAAAGGAAATGTAGTAACGTCCTGAGTCCCCATCGAACTCCCACTTGAGTTCAGTTGCATCTCCGAGAATGACATCATCGACACCTGCATCTAGTTTTGGAAGTAATCTGTGAGTCACGGGGACTCGGCAATATCACACCCTCGCGATCAAGACTATTTAAGCTCATGGGTGGGTAAAGGTAGTGAGGTGGAGCTGCAGCAAGCACTAGCATATATGGTGGCTAAATTACGCAAATGAGAGCAAGAAGAGAAGGCAAAGCACAGTCGAGAAGCTATAAAGATCAAGAAGTGATCCTAAAACTACTTAGTTCAAGCATAACACGAGACCGTGTTCTCTTCTCGGACTCCGCCGAAAAGAGACCATCACGGCTACACACGCGGTTGATGCATTTTAGTTAAGTTAAGTGACAAGTTCTCTACAACCGGATATTAACAAATTCCCATCTACCCATAACCGCGGGCACGGCTTTCGAAAGTTCAAATCCATGCAGGGGTGTCCCAACTTATCCCATCACAAGCTCTGACGGTCAACGAAGGATATTCCTTCTCCCAGGACGGCCCGATCAGACACGGAATCCCGGTTACAAGACATTTCGACAATGGTAAAACAAGACCAGCAAAGCCGCCCTATGTGCCGACAAATCCCGATAGGAGTCGCACGTATCTTGTTCTTAGGGCACACCGGATGAGCAAGACGTCGGGTTGGCATAGACCCTGGTTGCCCAGGGGGCGCCAGACATCGCTCAGTTTGGACCAACACTTAGAGAAGCACTGGCCCGGGGGGTTAAAATAAAGATGACCCTTGAGTCCGCGAAACTCAAGGGAAAAAGGCTAGGTGGCAAATGGTAAAACCAAAGTTGGGCCTTGCTGGAGGAGTTTTATTCAAGGCGAACTGTCAAGGGGTTCCCATTATAACCCAACCGCGTAAGGAACGCAAAATCAAGGAACATAACACCGGTATGACATAAACTAGGGCGGCAAGAATGGAACAAAACACCAGGCATAAGGCCGAGCGTTCCACCCTTTACCAAGTATATAGGTGCACTTAAAGTAAACAAGATATAATAATGATATCCCAAATAATAAACATGTTCCAACAAGGAACAAACTCCAATCTTCACCTGCAACTAGCAACGCTATAAGAGGGGTTGAGCAAAGCGGTAACATAGCCAAACAACGGTTTGCTAGGACAAGGTGGGTTAGAGGTTTGACATGGCAATATGGGAGGCATGATAAAGCATGTGGTAGGTATCGCGGCATAGGCATAGCAATAGAGCGAGCAACTAGCAAGCAAAGATAGAAGTGATTTCGAGGGTATGGTCATCTTGCCTGCAAAGTTCTCCGAGTTGACGTATGCTTGATCCTCGATAGCGTACTCAACGGGTTCCTCGATCACGTAATCGTCTCCCGGCTCTACCCAAAGCAAGAACACAAGCAAAGGGAACCACAATCAACCACGGTGCAATGCGCAAGCAACATGATGCAAAACATGGCATGATATGCGGGATGTAATATGCAATGCATATGCGTGCTCCGGAAGGGAAAGAATGAACCAGGCCTCAACTTGGAAAACCAAGAGCGCCGCTGGAAAGATGGGTTGATTTTGGTCGAAATCGATATAAAGATCACCAGAATCGGATGCACGGTTTGCAAATGGCAAACAAAACAATAATGGCACTATTCTGCGATTAACAGCACAATGCCATCTAAAATGCATCAAGAAACTAAGCTACTGCACTCTAACATAGCAACAAAGCACATGGCAGTGGTCCACTCAAGATGCTTGACAAAAGATGAACACTGAGCTATGGCTAAATCACACAATAGCAGGTTCAAACAAGCATGGCAAAAGTGCAAAAGATATCAGGTTCACAGACTTAGTGAAAATAACATGTCAGGATTTAACACCAGGAAGCAATGTTTAGAGCAAGATAACAACATGCTACAGGAACATATCATGGCAAAGCAAAGCATGGCATGAAACTACTCAAAGCATATAACAAAAGTCCCTTACTGACCATAAGCCAAAAGGGATCAGAAAATATGGTGGCACCCATGTAAACATAGCAAGTTTCGTTAACAGATTCAGACTTAGCAGAAAACTGGACATGGCAAAAACAGAGTTATGTAGGCATGTTTGCGAGCTCGATGCACTCACCACAAGGAATTGCATGACAACCACACCCAACAAGAAGACATGATCAAGAAGCTAACCATGGCAAGTACCATCTCATAGCATGCAAGGATCAACTACAACAATCTCGGCAAAATTGATTAACACGTAAATAATCTGCCAGGAACATTTTATAGCAAAAGTAGAGCAAGATTGAGTCATGCTAGGGTACTCCATAATTGCAAACAAAGACATGGATGGATAGAACAAAACAATATCTCAAAATCATCCTTACTGAACATGCTCAAAAGAGGCATGGATCACTCTGTAGCAACATGAATACATGGCATAAAAATAACATCAGGGAAATGACTTAGAAGAATTCTAAGTCCCTGAAATCAGCAACATCACGAGAGCTACTTTGCATGCTTGTGCTAGTCACCACATTGATCAAAAAAATACATGGCATACACCCTTGTAAAGACGCCATGGCATAGCCCAAAACACATGTAGGGCTCAAATTCATATGAGGCACACAATAAACATGGAAAAAATGACAAATGTCCAAAATCTGTTAAGAAACAGAAACTAACATTCTATAGCACTCTTGCAACAGCATTTTAGGCATCAAGATGGACACAAACAAGCATGGTGCAATGGAACAAAATGAAGAGCACATCCATACGAACAATTTGATATATCACATGCGCAAAACGTAGCTACAGATGATGAGATATGGTATGAAGGAAAGTGCTAGAAAATAATGTAGACTTAGGAAAAAACGAGGTCAACCCCTAGGTTTCTTCTCACATCCAGATCGGCGCAGTTCCTGATGTTCGCCGTCGATCTCCCGCGGTGACTGGAGCTAGGAGAGCTCACCGGAGTTCTCGAGGAGGAGGCCGGAGTCGGAGGGAGCCGGTGGCCGGAGCGGGGGAGACGGCGGCCGGGCGGCGAGGCGGAGCGGCGAGATGGCGGCCGGGCGGCGCGGCGGAGCATAGCGGTGGCCGTCATCGTAGATCGGCGACAGGCGGCGCGGGGAGGCGCCTCGCGGGCGGCGAGCAGCGGCCCGGGCGCGTGGGCCAGGAGGGCCCCGCCTGGGCCCGGCGGGCCGGCGCGCGGGTGGCGGCGCGGGGATGTGGGCCCGGGGTGGCGGAGAATCCGGAGGCGACACGTGGCTGCAGGCGGCAGCGGGATTTGTCTGACGGCGCCCGGACACGTCCAGCGGCGTGGAGGGGAGAGGGAGCTAGGGTTTGGACCCGAAATTTCGGAGGGGGAGGCCTATTTATACATAGAAGGAGCTAGGAGACTCCAAATGGAGTGCGGTTTTTGGCCACGCGATCGTGATCGAACGACCGAGAGGATGGAGGGGGTTTAGGTGGGTTTTGGGCCACTTTGGAGGGGTGTTGGGCTGCAACACACACGAGGCCTTTACGATTCCTCGGTTAACCGTTGGAGTATCAAATGGACTCCAAATGGCACGAAACTTGACAGGCGGTCTACCGGTAGTGAACCAAGACCGCTTGGCAAGTCTCAGTCCAATCCGAGAACGTTTAACACCCGCACACGAAAACAGGCAAAAGGGGATGCCGGAGGACGTAGGAGTGCCGGAATGCAAAACGGACAACGGGGAAAATGCTCGGATGCATGAAACGAACACGTATGCAAATGCGATGCACATGATGACATGATATGATATACATGACATGGACAAAAAGCAAAACGAAGACAAAACCCAACCATGAGGGAATATCATAACTTAGGGCCGAAAATGGCAAGAGTTGGAATACAAATATGGCAAGTTATATACGGGGCGTTACAAGCGGCACACGCCCGGGTAGTCCGTGTAAGCACCTGCTTTGTATAAATAGGTATCCAGGACTGATCCCAGCCGTCCTCGCAACGCGCAGGAATGCAAAGGACGATTGACCCATGACCCCTTCACATTTAGGATGTAGACCGGTGTGTTGGCCTCTCTGTTGAGCCTAGGTAGGACTACGACATATTGATCAGCCGAGGCCGGGCATGATCCGGAAAAGTGTGTTCGGTCGGAGTTAATCGAGCGTGCAGGGAAGTATATCTATTGGAACAGCCGTGCCCACGGTAACGGACGCTCGGAGTTGTACCCCGATCTATACAACTAGAACTGGATACTTGAGACACTAAAAGGATATGATGGCTCTGAGATTGCTTTCTCGCAGGGAGTTGAGGAAGGATCTCTAGGCGTTGATACTACAACATACTTATTACTTATGCTATATTACTCTACTCTTTTCTGTTGATGTAAGAGTCTTCGATAGGCTAGGTCTTCCTTCTATTCTGGCATTTCTGCAGTCCAGTCCAAAGATATAGCGCCATTCCTTTGATACTGATGCATACTTAGTATAGATCTGATGTAAGTCTTGCGAGTACTTTGGATGAGTACTCATGGTTGCTTTGCTACCTCTTTTCCCCCATACCCGATTGCTGCGATCAGATGATAGAGCCCAGGAGCCAGCTGATCCCGCCAACGACTACTACTACCCTGATGGAGCCTACTACTACTACTACTACTACTACTACTACTACTACTACTACTACTACTACTACTACTACGTGGAGACCGCCGATGACCAGGAGTAGATAGGAGGCTCTCAGGCAGGAGGCCTCGTCTTTTTGATTAGATGTCGTTGTTTTGTTAGCCTTCTTAAGGCAGACTTGTTTTATCTTATGTTTGTACTTAGATATTGTTGCTTTCGCTGACGCTTGTTTATTTGAGCTTATGTATTCGCGCCCTCGAGGCCCCTAGCTTGTAATATAAAGCTTGTATGACTTTTATTTGTGTCTAGAGTTGTGTTGTGATATCTCCCCGTGAGCCTCTGATCTTGATTGTGCACATTTGCGTGTATGATTAGTGCACGATTAAGTCGGGGCATCACACCGACTCTCCACCGGGATAGTTGGGTTAGATGGAACTAACCCACTCTAACCCTCCCTGTTTGGATATTTTTGGGTTATTTGAGCCCCAAACTAACCCAAATTAGCTCTAACCCCATGATCCAAACAGGGCCATGATAAGTTAGTTTGAGTTAGTTGGATCTAACCCACCCCAAAAAACTAGCCCACACTAGAGAAGCTTGTTTGGGTTAGTTCTCCTAGGTCCACTAGAAAAAATAGTAAAAAAAGTTATCCCTCTCATTTAAACATGGTCCAAAGTAGTCAAATGATTGAGAAAAAATATATTTATTGTCAATCTAACCCTACCATCCAAACAGCTCTTTGGTTAGTGTTAGTCTAGAGTTAGTTTAAGGTTAGAATCTAACTCTAATCTCTAACTGAGTTAGAGTATCCAAATAGGGCCATAGAGGCGGGTAGCAGAGGTCCTGCATAACGGCGTGGAGTTGCTGAGGTGGTGTGTGGCGACAATGTCAGTGATGTTGTCCGACGGAGCTAGTGGCGACAAACTATTCCAATGGGCAATGTTGGCTCGTGGTCTATTATTTGGGGGCAGATGGCTATGCACATATTTAAAAAGGAAGTACACTTGCGACAGAGGCGGAAGATCGACAGTGAGTTCCCAATATGAGATTTTGCCGGTACCCTTCTCTATCGTCATCTGATCTACGATCCCGCGTCACATAAGTGCGTCCACAGATGTTGTTGACTCTAAACACGACTCTTGGTGACTTGACTGACGTGTGCAAGGTTTTCAGTTTGCATGGTTGTGTCCATGTTCAGATTGTGTGCAATTGCGGCGGCGGCGGAAAATGGAAGTTCAAGCCATGAAAACGTGTAACGAAGGGCCAATTATTGTTCAAGTGCGTATAAGTGCTTTGTGCTGTTCATGCCCATGACTGGTGAAGCTCTTGGTGACTGACTTGCCATTTTAACATAACAAATCAGCGAGTACAAGAAGAAGAAGAAGTGAAGCATCTGAATCAGAACAAAACAGCTCAAATCAGATACATCAGCTTGTTCGATTGATGATTATTCCCGACATAAATGATGACCTTTGTGACACATACTCGATCACTTCATCTACTCCTCAAATAAAACGCTCCCGTTAAAGGGGATGCTGACACTGAATAATACTACTACTGCTACATTGCCTTCTCTGCTACGCCGATCTTGATTTCTGTTGCCTCTTTTCTTGCCTTGCTTCTCTTGTCCTGGAGGAACTCCGTCAGCACCCGTAGCGCAACGTCGGCGTCTTCGCTCCGCAGCAGCATCTCGGACACCTCGGCCGGCGTCACCTTCACCTCCACCGCGGCCAGCAGTTCCTGTATCCCTGGGAACAGAGCATGGTCATCCACGAGGTGATAGTTCCTGGCCAACGTCTTGAATGCCTCCCAGCAGCAGTGGCCCATGTAGATGTGCATGTCCATGCGCCCCGGCCGCAGCAGCGCCGGGTCGAGCCGGTCCTTGTAGTTGGTGGTGAAGATGATGATGCGCTCCTCGCCGCTCGTCGACCACAGCCCGTCGATGAAGTTGAGCAGCCCGGACAGCGTTATGGTCTGCTGTTGGCGCGCTCCCGGGTGGTGGGCCATGTCCTCCGGGACGTCGTCGTCTGATGAACTGCCGTCGTCGGCCGGCACCGGCATCGTGCGGTCCTCCCTCGACTTGGCGTCGAAGCAGCAGTCGATGTCCTCGATGACGAGGATGGATTTGTTGGGCATGGCGATAAGCAGCCTCTGAAGCGCCGAGTTGAGGCGCACCTCGGAGAGATCGAGGTCGTAGAGGTTGAACCGGAGGTAGTTGGCCATGGCGGCGACAAGGCTGGACTTGCCGGTCCCAGGTGGACCGAAGAGCAGATACCCGCGCTTCCAAGCCTTGCCGATCCGCCGGTAGTACTCCTTCCGCTTGAGGAAACGGTCGAGGTCGTCGGTGACGGCCTGCTTGAGTGCCGGATCCATGGCGAGCGTGTCGAACGTGGCCGGGTGGTGGTGGTTGATGCCGTGCCACGACCGACCCTCGTTCATGAAGATCTTGAGCGCGCGATCCCGCCGCTGCAGCTGCTCCGCCGTGGACATGATGAACGGCACGTACCGCTCGAGGGCCGCCTCCGTGTGCTCGGCGTCAAAGCTGAGCTCGAGGGTCTCGCGTGGTGCGGCCCGATGCCCCTTTCCCTTCTTGCCTTCGTCGCCGCCGGTCTCGATGGACGTCCATTTGAAGTCGACGCCGTCGAAGGTGTCGGTGGTGGAGCCCCCATCGTCCATGCACAGGAGTGTGCTCCAGCTGCTGCTCCCGTCGGGCTCCTTGTACCGGGTGCGCGCGAGGCAGAGCCGGCGCATGGCGGTCGGGTCGATCTTGGTGGCCAGGTAGGCGCGCGCCGCCTCGAAGAGGTGGTTCTCGTTGTACCCGGCGTCCAAGTGGCGGCGGATGACGATGGTGTGGCGCTCCTTGTCGCCGGCGCCGAGGCGGGCGCGCACGAACGCGGCACCCCAGCGCACCGCGGCGCGCAGCTCCTCGGGGAGGAGCTCCCTGGCCATGCTGCGCACCAGCATGGCGTACGCGGCCACGGACGCCGCCGTGGCCAGCGCCTTCTTGTACGTGTCCACCACCCTCCCGCCTCCTTCCAACGACGACGCCGCGGCTCCGGCCATGGTGGTCAGTGGCAAGTTATCCATGAGTGCGATGCGAACACGAGTGTGCTCCACGCCTCGTATATGTACTGGTGCTCTAGGGTTCATTTCCTGTTACGATCGACGAAGTTGTAGCACCGATGCGGCGCAGTTTCGTGGAAGGTGCCATAAAGGCAATAGTGCTAATGTCGACCGATTGACTCGAGCTGAGTCGTCTCTGTTTAGGGCTGTTTAACACCCAATCGTCCTTCAACTCGTGTTGCCCTTATTTCATTCCGAATTTTCTTGCTGAAGAGGCTTCACGTGCGTGAAGGAATCTTGGAGTGGAATGAGAGGGCTCGCAAAGGCTGGCTCATGTCGGATGTTCCGTCATGTCCGACGCAGCACAGTACATCTTTCGGCCGGCCTCGTATGATCGCATCATAGGTTTCTTGCAATATTCTACCACTCCAGTGTGCCACCACACACAAGGACCAGTGATTTAATTAGGTCACCGGCTGTAAAAAGTCGTCGTGTTAAGCAAAAACGCCCACTTGTTCCGGTCACACCGATCGATTAAGCGAGAATCTAGTACACCGGAGAAGGCACTCCATTTTTACAACCCGGCCGCTCGCTGGAGCTGATTGGTTGTACTAATCGCGAAAAAGAAAATGATAAAAACTGTACAACGATTTATACTCTCTCCGATCTACCTTAAATTGTCCCTGCTTTAGTACACCTTGTTGTATTTGATTTATCTTATTTTTGAAAGCCAATAGCTAGGCGGCGTTTTTCCGGTGGGTAACCCGAGCGAACAAGTGTCCGTTTTGGATGGCCCTCGTGAGAGAAGAGATTGTTGTCGGAGTAATGGGTCACGGGTAGGCGAACCCAGACCCAGAACCTTTCAAGACATCGGGGTAGTCTGCACCCCTCAAGACCCCAGGACGAAGAGCCGCCTTCTGAGAGTCGGCTGCGAGGCAGCCGACTGCCCATTCGCGGCCGAGCCCCGAGAACGACTTCAGGATGAGCCGACTCCTGACTGGCGACTTCCAGAGAAGCCGACCATGGGAAGTCGGCCCGCGACGCCAACAACCCCCATGCCCTCATAAAGAGGGACGGGGCGGGGAGTGGCCACAGTAAAGTCCACCCCCACCCTTTTCCAAGGGCAGGCGTGGCCACAGTACGCCGTACCCGTGGAGATCTCCGCCCGACGCGACACTGTTGCCATGCCGACCCTGACGTCAGCCCCAGAGGGTGGAGTCCTGTGCCCACGACGGCCTGCCGGTACGACCCAGGGACGACGGGTCCCACCAGTCGGCGGGCGAACGGAAGACGGCGAGAGCGCCACCAGTCGGCCCAGTTGGGAGTCGGCCCCCAGGAGTCGGCCGGCCCCTCCCACGGGCCCCGCGCGCCATTAACCAGACGCGACAGGGAGTGGCCACAGTGATCGCCCGCCAGACGACGGAGCTGTCACCATGACCCCATGACTGAGCCCGCATCATTAGAGGCACGAGTACAGTAATCTGCAGCCGGCAAGACCCGCCCACGGCGGACGCGGCCTGTCGGCTCCGTACCGAGCCAGTCGGCGGCGCCCACCAGTCAGCGGGCCCCAGGAGTCGGCGGATAAGAAGACAGCCAGAGAGACTGACGGTTGGGCCCGCGTCCAGCCGGATTACCATTGTACCCCTAGGGTTAGGCCTATATAAACCCCCCAGGGCACCCATGCAAAGGGTTGGAATCCATTAGCACTAGACCAGATCATATAGGAAGGAGAGAGTTAGCCTTGCCTTCTCCTACCTCCAGGAAACAACTAAAGGAGCAACCGTGTACGCACTTTGACATAGTGATCATGCGGAGACCCCGCAGAGCAGCAGTAGGGGTATTATCTTCACGGAGAGCCCCGAAGCAGGGTAAGATTCGCCGGCGTGCATGCCTTCGCCTTATTCCGTTTCCAGGCACCTGCAACGTTCTACTCGCCCCCACCATGATAAGCCATTGTTTGGCATATGTCGCACCCAACCCCCGACATTTGGCGCCCACCGTGGGGCCTGGTGCACCGTCGTCCGGAGACCTGCTCTGGACGGGAACCATTTTTCTCCCTGGCGAGCGCAGCCAGCCCGGCACGCCAGACGGAGTTTTGCGCCGACGCACTGCACGGCGCTGAGATCGTCTGCGCAGCCAGCTGCCTCGCCGGTCTTGTCGGCGAGGTTCGCCTCTCCGACGAGCCTGCATTCGACGCGGGCATGGGCGGCCCTGAGAGCCTCCTCGCGGGCCTCCTTGACCAACTCCATGTCGCCGGTGAGCCTTCCGTGGACTTGGAGTCTGTAGGCTCCACCGACCCGATGCTGGTCGACTCCGACACCGCGTCACTCGACGCGTTCCCCACCAATGTGGTGGTCTACGATGAGCCGCTCCCTCGCGCGGAGAGCGACGGAAGCACCGTCGTAGAGGTGCTCGTCATCAGTCATGACGAGCATCCCGGGGGAGGAGCGCATGACCCACTTGGCGCGGCACTGCAAGACCTGACCGCGCCCATTCCAGAAGACGCTGACGCGGAGACGTTGGAGGTGCGCCGCCTTCAGCTCGTCGAATGCGCGAAGAAGCTGGCTAGCATGAGACGCTTGTCAGAAGCCTACCAGCGTGAGATGGATCGCGCTGTAGGTGGCTCGCCAGCCCCAACTGGGCCCAGCCGCCTAGGCGTGGTCCAGCAGCGCGGCGTGACCATCGCCAACCTATTCGGGGCAAATCGCCCTATGTACGCCACGCCTGTGGAAAACATTCGAGCCGCCCAGGCGGCGGCGGACAAGCTGGACAACTTCGGGGGCGAAGAGCGCCGCCTGATGAAGGAGCGAGTCCAGCGGCTCCTTGACGCGGCTGCCGCGCAGAACGAGGCCGGCTGCCGCACAGAGGCGCCGCAGTGACAAAACGACGACCCGCCTCCATGCCGAGACCAAGGCGCGACGTCTCAGACGCCGACTGGTGGCGCCCGAGGAAGGAAAGACAAGGATCCGGCTGTCAGCCGCAGTTAGACTCGCATTACCATAGAGCGTGACCAAGACGGCCGCCCAAGAGCAGTGGAACGACGGGACGACTGTCCGCCTCCTCCTCCTCGCAAGGAAAGGCGAGTCTCCCCGCCGCCTGTGGACCATCCGACTCTCGGCGATCACCTTGGCCGCTGAGAGGGAGTCGGAGAAAACGACGCCCACCACCGGATCGACCGACTTCACCGATCCCTGGCGCTGGAAGAAGAAGACGAGTTAGGTCCGCCTTGTTTCGGTCCCCGCATTTGAGACGAGTCCTTTCCCAAAGGGTTCACGCTCCCAAGAGACACGTCCAAGTACATCGGCTCCGTGAAGCCGGAGGACTGGCTGGTTGACTACTCCACGACCGTCAACATAGCGAACGGCAACAAGCGCGTTGCCGTAAAATACGTTCCGCTCATGCTCCAGGGAACGGCCCGGACATGGCTGAACAGCTTGAAGCCCCACAGCATCAACAGCTGGGTCGACTTCACCGATGCATTCGTCCGCAACTTCACAAGCACGTACAAGCGTCCCCCCAAACCTCGCCAGCTTTCCTTGTGCATGCAAGGCCCCAACGAGTCGACTCGCGACTACCTCACGCGTTGGGCCGAGCTCCGGAACTCTTGTGAGGGCGTGCACGAGGTGCAGGCTATCGAGTACTTCAACGCCGGGTGCAGAGAAGGCACCCTCCTCAAGCATAAGCTCCTCTGCGACGAGCCGGAAACCCTCGACGAGTTGCTGATCATAGCAGACAAGTATGCCACGGCCGACTCCTCCATGAAGGCGGAGATTCAAGTTAGTGCGACTAGCAAAGTGGCCCATCAGGCTCCTAGAACTCCGGCTGGAGACGCCAGTCGGCGACAACAGCAGAGCGACCACAAGCGCAAGGCCCCACAGCCGGCTTCCAACAGCCGGAAGGTGGCGACAGTCGAAGTCCAGCAGCCGGAAGGGCAGCCTCCACCCAAGCGACAGAAAGGCGGCAAGCCCAACTGGTTGCCGGCTTTCTCATACGAGCAGAATCTGGATGGTCCTTGCAAGTTCCACAGCGGCGCGAAGCCGTCGAATAACACCATCCGAAAGTGCCACTGGCTCACCAGGATCGCCGAAGGAGACGGCCTCTTGCCTCCCCCGCCTGCTGGGCAGCAGCCTCCGCCTTCGCCCTAGTAGCTGGCTGTCAGGCTAGTCGGCGCAGTACAAGACGAGTACCCCGAAGAGCACGGAGCCTACGTGGTATTTACCAGCATGGTTGATGATCGGCGCAGCAGGCGGCTGCAGCAGCAAGAGGTGAATGCAGTAGCATCAGAGACACCAGAATTCATGCACTGGTCCGAGAAGCCTATCAGCTAGAGCAGAGCTGATCACCCAGAGGTGATGCCGAGTCCGGGCTCCTATGCGTTGGTCTTGGATGCCACCTTTGCCACAGATACACGAGCTGCTCGTTTCTCGCGAGTTCTGATAGACAGAGGCGGCATCATCAAACATCCTGTACAAGGACACCATGGAGAAGTTAGGAATCAAGCAAAGACAGCTTCAGAACAGCCGAGCTGTGTTCCACGGCATTGTTCCTGGCCTTTCCTGCTCACCAATCGGCATGATCCTGATTGACGTCCTCTTTGGAGACAAAGATCACTTCCGCCGAGAGTCAGTTTGGTTTGAGGTGGTGGATCTCGAGAGCCCATACCATGCATTACTTGGCCGACCCGCCCTGGCCAAGTTCATGGCGGTCCCCCACTACGCCTACCTCAAGATGAAGATGCCTAGTTCCAAGGGGATTCTGACCGTAGCCGGCGACTATCGGAAGTCGTCTGCCTGTGCGGCTGAAAGTAGTCGGTTGGCCGAGTCCCTGGTGATCACGGCCGAGAAGCGGCTCCTTGACCGGGTTGTGGCGATGGCCGGCAAGCAGCTAGAGGTGTCTCCCAACCCCAAGGAGTCGGAGGCTGAGGGTTTGTTCAAGACGACCAAAGAGACAAAGAAGATACCCTTGGATCCGGAGCACCCAGAGAGGTACGCTGTCATAGGCGCAAACCTCGACAGCATATAGGAAGGCGAGCTCGTCGATTTCCTCCGTGAGAATCGGTACATCTTCGCATGGTCCCCCAAAGACATGCCAGGTGTACCGACGGAATTCGCCGAGCACAAGTTACATGTCCGATCTGATGCGAAGCCAGTCAGGCAGCCCTTGCGCCGCCTATCAGAAGAAAAGAGAAGAGTTGTCGGAGAAGAGATAGCCCGACTCCTAGCAGGCGGCTTCATTATGGAAGTATTCTTTCCAGAGTGGCTAGCCAACCCAGTCCTGGTACTGAAGAAGAACAAGCAGTGGTGAATGTGTATTGACTACAAAAGCCTCAACAAGGCTTGCCCCAAGGACCCGTTTGCTTTGCCAAGAATTGATCAGGTGATAGACTCCACAGCTGGATGCGAGCTGTTGAGCTTCTTGGATGCATATTTAGGATATCACCCAATCAAGCTGAACCCGACTGACAGACTCAAGACCGCCTTCATCACACCGTTCGGAGCCTTCTGCTACCTAACCATGACGTTCGGCTTAAGGAATGCCGGCGCCACCTTTCAACGTTGCATGCAGAAGTGCCTCCTCAAGCAACTCGACAGAAACGCCCACGTCTACGTGGACGATGTGGTGGTGAAGACGGAGAAGCATGGAACACTGCTGGAAGACCTCAAGGAGACCTTTGAGAACCTACGCCGATTCCAGATCAAGCTCAACCCTGAGAAGTGCGTCTTCGGAGTACCAGCAGGCCAACTCCTTGGTTTCATGGTCTCTGAACGTGGCATAGAGTGCAACCCTATAAAGATCAAGCCATGGAGAGGATGGAGGTACCCAGCCGACTGCTGGACGTGCAAAAGTTCAGTGGCTGCTTGGCGTCCATCAGCCGATTCATCAGTCGGCTGGGCGAGAAAGCTCTCCTCTTATACCATCTCATGAAGAAGACCACTTTTTTCGAGTGAAACCACAAGGCGGACGAAGCCTTTCTCCAGTTGAAGAAGATGTTGACTACTCCACCCGTTCTGGCGGCTCCTGTACATCGCCACCACCAGCCGGGTAGTCAGCACAGTCATTATAGTGGAACGCAAGGAGGAAGGCAAGGCACTACCTGTCTAGAGACCGGTATATTACCTGAGCGAAGTGCTGTCAACCTCCAAGCAGAACTACCCCCACTACCAGAAGATGTGCTATGGCGTGCACTTTGCCACCAAGAAGTTGAAGCCTTACTTTCAAGAGCATCCAATCACTGTGGTCTGCACGGCCCCACTTGCCGAGATCATTGGAAGCCGAGATGCTTCTGTCCGAGTGGCCAAATGGGCCATAGAGCTGGCTCCCTACACCATCTACTACCAGCCCCGCACCGCCATCAAGTCACAAGAACTGGCCGACTTCCTCGTCGACTGGGCCGAGACCCAGTACCTACCACCAGTGCCCGACTCCACCCATTGGCGGATGCATTTCGACGGCTCCAAGATGCGCACCGGCTTGGGAGCTGGCGTTGTCCTCACTTCTCCTAAAGGCAACAAGCTCAAATACGCACTGCAAATCCACTTCGCCGCCTCCAACAACGTCGCCGAATATGAGGCGCTCATTCACGGGCTTCGGCTTGCCAAAGAACTTGGCATTCGCCAGATCCTGTGTTATGGCGACTTGGACTTAGTGGTCCAGCAGTCGTCTGGCGACTGGAACGCCAAAGATGCAAACATGGCGAGTTACCGTTTCCTCGTGCAGCAACTCAGTGGATATTTCGAGGGGTGCGAGTTCCTCCATGTGCCAAGAAACGACAACGACCAAGCAGACGCCCTGGCATGAATCGGCTCTACCCGCCAAGCAATACCATCCGGCGTCGCCCTTCAGCGCCTCCTCAAGCCGTCTGTCAAGCCTTCACCAGAATCAGACTCCATCTTTGTGCCGGCTCCCCCCGAAGAAGTCGGATCCGATTCCAGAGCCCCAGCAGACGGTACGAGGATTTTGGCAGATGGCTCCAAAGCCGCCATAGTCGAAGCCGGCCCAGGGACTGCAGAACCCAGCCCGGGGACCGCGGCGGCCAGCCCGAGGACTCTAGAACTCGGTCCGAGGGCTGCACCAGTCGGCCCGGGGACTTCATTAATCCAGCAAGCGGTTGCTGACTCCAGCCCGCCGCCTCCCAGCCCAGCCGCCCTCGGCCAAGTCGCAGTTCTGGCAGTCGAAGAAATAGCAGCACCCTCATGGGCCCAGCCCATCCTCAAATACCTGGTGAGCAAAGAGCTACCGACTGATGAGATCTTAGCTCGGCAAGTACAACACCGAGCGGCAGCCTACACCATAGTCAACAGAGAGCTGGTCAGGCGCAGCGTCACTGGTGTCTACCAGCGCTGCGTAGAGCCAGAGCAAGGCCAAGCAATTCTCAAAGACATCCATCAAGGAGAGCGCGGCCACTATGCGGCTTCAAGAGCACTCATCGCCAAAGCCTTCTAACACGGTTTCTTTTGGCCAACGGCCTTAGAAGAGGCCAAGGAATTGGTCCAAAAATGCAAAGGGTGCCAGAAGTTCCGCTCGAAGCCGCATTAGCCGGCTTCTACACTCAAGACCATCCCCATTGCCTGGCCCTTCGCAGTTTGGGGCCTAGACATGGTGGGACCGTTCAAGATGGCACGAGGTGGCCTAACTCACTTACTTGTCGCAATGGACAAGTTCACCAAGTGGATAGAAGCGAAGCCAATCAAGAAACTAAATGGTCCGACTGCCGTGACTTTCATCTCCGACATCACAATTCGGTACGGCGTACCACACAGCATCATCACCGACAACGGCATGAATTTTGCCAAAGGCGCCTTGGCCCGTTTCTGCGCGACACAGGGCATCCGACTGGACCTAGCGTCCGTCGCCCATCCACAGTCAAACGGCCAGGTGGAGCGAGCAAACGGCCTCATCCTGTTCGGCATCAAGCCCCGACTGGTCGAGCCTCTAGAGCGCTCGGCTGGCTGCTGGCTCTATGAGTTGCCAGCCGTCCTCTGGAGTCTGCGCACGACTCCAAACAAGTCAACCGGCTTCACACCTTTCTTCCTCGTCTACGGTGCTGAAGCCGTCATCCCAACGGACATAGAGTTCGATTCCCCGCGAGTCACCATGTACACCGAGGAAGAAGCAGAAGAAGCACGTCAAGATGGCGTCGATCTGCTGGAAGAGGGCCGGCTGTTGGCACTCAGCCGGTCCAGCATATACCAGCAGAGCCTGCGCAGATACTACAACAGGAAGGTCAGGCTGAGATCTTTCCAAGAGGGCGACCTTATGCTCCGACTGATCCAGCGAACAGCCAGCCAGCACAAGCTGTCGGCGCCTTGGGAAGGCCCCTTCATCATCAGCAAAGTGCTGGGCAACAACTCCTACTACCTGATCGATGCTCAGAAGCCCCGAGCACGCAAGAGGGACGACTCCGGCAAAGAGACAGAGTGGCCATGGAATGCAAATCTCCTCCGAAAATTTACAGTTAAACGCAATATGTACCACACTACCTTTTTAAAAGTACCAAGACTTCGTCCCCCCCCCCCCGAGAAGAGCTCGGGGACTGCCCTCTTTTATCTATATGATAAGAATTATGCCTTCGACTATATTACTCTTTGTTATGCCGCTTGGCACCGGGTTCGACTAGTCGGCCCGGGGACTTGCCACCCTGCGCTATGAAATGCTTCCTGCAGCCGGACAAGTAGTGTGTGGCGCCTAAGCCGTCTCCTGTCAGAAGCCGCAACTCGTAGAGTGACTGTTTGGTGGGCAGGAGTAAGGAAGAATGGGCATCCACATGAAAAATGACTAAGGACTCAAAGCATAAACATAGCTTAAAGCCAGCTTCCAGCCTTTTTTCGCAAACCGACTCTTGAACAGTCGGCTTGCCGCCTTCTATCCGACTTGCTAAACAACTCTAAAACGGCTAAGTACCTGCCTTCCCAAAGTGACCAAGAATTTGATCCAGCAGCAGTCCGCAGAGCGGCTGTCCGAATGACAAAGACGGCAACTGAGGGAAGGCGGCAAAGGAAAAAGCCAAAAGAGCAATGAGCAAGAAAAGATAGAAGTCGGATGAATATTTACATAACAAAGGCCCTTGGCCGAACCATCGAGCAGAGGTTCAAAATACACCCCGCAGGTGGAATTGTGCGAATTAACAAGTTCTTCAAAGACTATTAAAATAGGTAAAACAAAGATAAGGTGGAAGCCTAGGAGGCGGCAGACGGGTTCAGAGGATCGTAGGAGACGGCGGTGTTGGATGTTGGGGCGGCCGGCTGGGTGGTCTCGGCTTGATTACCTCCGGCGACAGTCGGCTCGGGCGGGCACGGCTCGTTGCTGGAGGCGCGGTCGAGCTGAGGCTGGCCGTCTGCTCCGTCTTCCGGTGCCTCCGTCTCGCTTCCATCCTCCGCATCGTCTTCCTCCTCGACGCTGGAGCCGATCACCTCCGTCGAGTCCTCGCCATAGTCTGGGTTCATCCCAAACCACTCCGGCGGTACCTCACCGCCATCTTCAGCCCGCTCGGGGACAAAGATGCTGGTGTCAGTGTACTCGGCGATCGCCGCCACACGCTTGACAAGGGCGTCTTCCACGGCTGCCAGCTCCGGCTGGGCCTCTGACCGGAGTGTGGCCAGCCGGTCTAGGTCGAGCCCCGGATACCACGCCTTGACGAATTCCAAGGCTCGGCGCGCTCCAGCCCGGGCCGAGGAACCCTTCCAGGCCTCAAGACGGCCAGCCGCGACCTCCAGCCAGTCGGCAGTCCGACTGGGGGTGCGCGGAGCCTGCATGTCTGGCCACAGGGCAGCGATCGTTTGGGCGCCGACACATTGAAGCCGGCGCAACATCCAGTGGGCCGGCCGCAGACGAGCCCCAATGCTCAGAATATGCTCGTCAAGGGTCCGGGGGGCATCGGCGGCGATCTCCGCGCCATCCGCCCTCCGCTCCTCGCGATCAGCCTCGATAGCTTGAATGGCGGCCTGCGAGTGGCCGGGGAAGAAGTCTGCCAAGATGGAAAGAATGAAGAACAAGTCAAAAAACCAGGAGCCGGCTCGACCTATAGTCGGCGGCTCGAAGAAGAAAAGCAAAGAAGTTCACCGTCGACGAGGTCCTCGATCTCGTGGAAGTCGGAGGCCAGCATTGCCTCCTTGTCAGTCCAAGAGGAGCGCTCGCTCGCGAACTCGGCCAGGAGGGCGGCCTCCTCCTCTTTCGCCTCCTTCTGTGTCTTCTTAAGCAGCTCCTTCTACTCTGCCAATTGTGCGGCAAGCTTGCTGCACTCCTCCCCCTTGGCGCGCAACGTGGTGTGGGCTTCGCTCAGCTGCTGTTGAAGATTGGCGTTGGCCTCTGAAGAGAAAGAAGAAGGAGGGCATTAAGTCATCAAGAGAGAAGGTCGCCGGGGAGATCCGGCCCGACTACTCAGCAGTCGGACCGAATCTCGGGGACTACAGCGCGCGGGTGCGCCAGCGCGCCCCCGCAAATAAGAAAAAGGACTCACTCCGGCTCTCCGACAAGTCGGTGATCTGCTTGCCCAGCTCTTCAACGTTGCGGTTGAAGGCGGTGACACGGAGGTTGTGATAGTCCTGCGACAAGTATTTCAGACAAAAGTTAGTACCCGGAACTCACCAATTGGAGTTCCGGGCCGCCTGCTCAGCAACAGGCCCAAAACTCGGGGACTACACCCAGTGGGTGCGCTGGCACGCCCACACAGAGAGGAACAAGAAAACAAAGACAAAGGAGAAAGCATACCCAGATGGCTGCCCGCGACGCCAGGTGCACCTTGGTGCAGTTTTGGATAGCGTCGCTCTCAGCTCGCAGCTTTGTCTGGACATCCAGAAGAGCCTGGTTCAGGGGGCCCGTGCCGCCTCCTCGCACCCACCCAATGGGCGCGGCGCTCGTCGCTTCGGTGTCTGGGATCGTCGAGATGGCGGTGCCGGTCTCCAAGGGGCGTGGCGCCGAAGTCGCCTTCTCAAGACGGCGGCACGTTGGCGAGCCGACTTGAAGGAGTAGCCTTGCCACGGCCTCGTCTTCAGTCGGCGGCAAGGGCGGGTCCGCCGGCTGTTTGCCTTGCGCGCTTCTAGACGGCGGCGGGGGCGGCGGTGGCGGCACGACCGCGTCCGGCATGGAGGCGTCGCCGCCGCCCCTCTCCATGATAGGGAACTCGCCACCGTCTTCCTCTAACTGCCCCGTGAACTCCGGGGGCGGCGCCGCAGAGTTCAGAGGGGTGACGAACACTGCCGACCGCCGGTGCGCGACTTCCTTAGCCTGTCGCCTTGCCGCGATGGCGGCCTCGGCCTCCTCCAGCTTTTTTAGGGCGGAGGCCTCCACCTTCGCTTTCTCCAGGCGGGCGGCCTCTTCCTCCTCGCGCCTGCGCGTTCTGCTCCGTCGCCTCCCGGAGGTCGGCGGTGGGTTCAATCCGCCGAGTAGTGGCAGACGTCTCCGCCGACCCCATAACGGAGGCGGCGGCAACCCTCTCAAGAGTGAGGGGAGCCCTGAAGCGAGGGAAGCATATGAAAGAATCAGACAAAATCAACAAAGAGAAAATAAAGATAAGGGACGGAGGCGCTTACGCAGAGACCAACTGTCGGTGTCAAAACAGGCGGATCTTGGGTAGGGGGTCCCGAACTGTGCGTCTAGGCCGAATGGTAACAGGAGGCAGGGGACACGATGTTTTACCCAGGTTCGGGCCCTCTTGATGGAGGTAAAACCCTACGTCCTGCTTGATTAATATTGATGATATGGGTAGTACAAGAGTAGATCTACCACGAGATCAGAGAGGCTAAACCCTAGAAGCTAGCCTATGGTATGATTGTTGTTCGTCCTACGGACTAAAACCCTCCGGTTTATATAGACACCGGAGAGAGCTAGGGTTACACAGAGTTGGTTATAATGGTAGGAGATCTACATATCCGTATCGCCAAGCTTGCCTTCCACGCCAAGGAAAGTCCCTTCTGGACACGGGACGAAGTCTTCAATCTTGTATCTTCATAGTCCAGGAGTCCGGCTGAAGGTATAGTCCGGCTATCCGGACACCCCCTAATCCAGGACTCCCTCAGTAGCCCCTGAACCAGGCTTCAATGACGATGAGTCGGGCGCGTAGATTGTCTTCGGCATTGCAAGGTGGGTTCCTCCTCCAAGTACTTCATAGAAGATTTTGAACACGAAGGTAATGTCCGGCTCTGCAAAATAAGTTTCCACATATTTCCATAGAGAGAATAATATTTACACAAATCTAATCTGCTGACGTATTCCGTAGCATGACATCACACTACGACCAAGTCTTTATTCGAATCGTTTTACTGTCCCACCTCAGTGCGTTTAGCGAGGCGGTTTCCTTGGCACGTCTTGTTAAAGCAGAGATCGTGTCCCCTTATTCCGGGATTCTCATCAATACGGGTGTGGGTAACCCAACCGCGCCATTGACTACGGCGCTTGGGAGATAAGCGAGTTTTACCAGGCTGGTGGGGGCGCATAGTCGCGTCCGCCCATATAAGGGGATAAGGACCCACCTTTTCATCCACGCCTTCTTCCTCCTTTGCCTATCCATTTCCGCGCACTCGAGCTCCAGCGCCCAAGTCCGCACACCCCACCTCAACCTTCTCCAGCCATGTCTGGAGCGGGAGGCAAGTGGATGGTCTCCTCCGTCACGGAAGGACACATCAAAAGACTGAGGAAGGCCGGATACTTGTCGAACGACATTGCGCACCGGCTTCCCGAAGAGGGGCAGCTCATCCCCACCCCTAGGCCCCATGAGAGGGTGGTGTTTCTCCCCCATTTCCTCTGCGGACTAGGCTTCCCTCTCCACCCATTTGTCCGGGGGCTCATGTTCTACTTTGGCCTGGATTTCCACGATCTGGCCCCGAACTTTGTCCTCAACATCTCGGCGTTTATCTCGTGTGCGAGGCCTTCCTCCGCATCTGCCCCCATTTCGGCCTATGGCTCAAGACTTTCAATGTCAAGCCGAAGGTGGTGCACGGCACCCAGGCGGAGTGCGGAGGTGCCATGGTGGGTAAGATGCCCAATGTCCTATGGCTCGAGGGCTCCTTTGTGGAGACCCTAAAGGGGTGGCAATCGGGGTGGTTTTACATCACCGAGACGCGCGACCTTGAATGGGTCGCAGCCCCTGAGTTCAGATCCGGACCCCCTATGCGGCTCACCTCCTGGAAAGAGACGGGCCTGTCGTGGGGTAAAAAAGGAGAGCTGACCGGACTCCAAACATGCGTCCAAACCCTGGTGGACAAGAAGCTGAAACTTGTCAACGTAGTCCAGGTTATGCTCATCCGCCGGATCCTCCCGTGTCAACAATGGGCTTTCAACCTGTGGGAGTTCGACCCGGCGCAGCACCGAACTCTGAGCAAGCTCTTCGACACGATGTACGAAGATGCGTGGAAGGTGCTTTTCAAGGGCGCCGAGGCCCCCGCATCCGCTACCGAGGATCGCAGATTCAGCACGCAGCGTCACGCTAGTGCGGTAAGCTGTTTTTACCTTTTATAGGGTATTAGTTTTGCATAGTTTGACTCCATGCAGGATCTAAGCTCCCTTACCTTTGACAGGATTGGCAGAAGACATTCGGATAGATCAACTGTCCGGCTCCTTTGCTCGAAGGCCCAGCGGACGCTCGCTTAGCGAAGCTACTGGTTCCGGCACCCTATGTGGTGCCGGAGAAGAAGGCCACGGGGACTCGAAAGAGTTCCCGGCGCCTGGGGGTGTCGGATTCATCATCCGACGACTCCAAGACGCACTCCTCCCATGAAGACGAGGAGGAGGAAGAAGAGACCTCTCCCCCTCCAGCGGGGGGAGAGAAGAAAAGGAAGGCTGCCCCAACTGGGGAGGCCGAAGGGTCCAAGAAGGGGAAAACCCTTCCTCCGGACGGCTCCACCAACACCGACAACGGCGAAGAGGAGTGGCCACACAGGGCCAAGCCCCTGGCGAGATCGTAAGTATCCAGATACCAGAGTGATTCATAGTATTCCTCCATTGCACAGCTTTTCCTTATGTCGAACATGTTTATGCAGTCCACCCAAAGACCGGCTCGACGTGTCGTCGAGCGGTTCCCTGGATTCGTCGGATGTGAATTCGCTTCCGACGGCTACCTCCCCCCACCCTACGGACGATGCCGAGGTGCTGTCCCAACAGGTTCCAAGCCAGGAGGAGGTGGTCCTGGAGGCGCTGCAAGGCGACCTCCCGGACTCCAGGCACAAAGGGGATAAAACCCCCAAGGGCTCTGAGTCCGGCCTTGAGCCGGACACCGCGCCGGAACCTTCAATGGTTTTGGTCTCTGGTAGGCAGCCTCCTTCCAAGAGGAGCAAGCCTACCGAGCCGGTGACCTCCGTTCAACCGGAGGCACCAGAAAATTTGCTGGAGGTGCTTAACGGCGCCTCCATCGACGAGGAGCACCGCACTATTATGAGTGCGGTGATCCAGAAGGTTCAGGCCGCCAAGAGCAGACTGACTGAAGCCTGTGCCAGCCTTCTAACAGGCTTTGAGGTAAGTAAAGAATATGTAAAAATATTACCGCATAGACAATAGCCCCTGATGCTCTGTTCGGTGTTCGGAAAGAAAAGTCGAATAGAGGATCTAATAACATTCGCAGGAGTCTAACATAATCAAGTCAATATGCGTATGCAGGCTTCGCTGCTGGCCTCCGCCGCACTGACCGCGGAGATGGATACGCTGAAGCAAAACCTCGCGCGGTCCGAGAGCGAGCTTGGCCAAGCCAAGAGGCAACTCGAAGAGAAGGAAGGTAAGTAATACCTTGCGCAAGTATATAGAGAAGATGTGGTTGCAAAAAATGACAGGATCAACGTGCTATTATAGGGGCCACGACCGAGGTGGCAACCCTTAAGCAAGCGCTATTCGAGGCCGAAAACAGAGCGGCCGCGGAGCGCACAGAGAGAGGGAAGCAGGAGGCGCGAGTGGAGGAGGTATAGAAAGAGCTCCAGGCTCTCGTGAAAAAACACGAGAGTTTGGAGCTTGACTCAAAGACGCAAGCGTCCGAGCTTACGGCAGCCCTCAAGAGCGCGAAGTCTGCCAAGGCCGAAGCCCAGAAAGCCCTCCAAGAAATTGGAGCGATGAAGAAGATTGCGGCGGGTAAGGCATTCATTATGAAAAGCAAGCACGTGAAAGTGAATTACTTGTTACTTACCCGAGTCCGGAGCTCTCCAGGACCATTCGCAGATTTGCCCCGCAGTGCATCTGATGCCGCCGCCTACTACCGAGCCGAGGAGGGGAGCTCGACGGAGAAGGTGTTCTGGTCTTGGTATGCTGAGGCCGGACACCTGGTGCCTTTGAGCGACCAGCTGAAGCAAATGGTCGAGCTCCACAAGGTGGCCGAACAGGCCATAAAGGGCCTCGTAGTTCGGCTTTATCCTGGAGAGGCTCTTCCTGGGAGCTACTTCAGGCTGGTGAGGCAGCTGGTGGATGCCTATCCACGGCTTGAAGTAATCAAGCGCCCCGTCTACATCGAAGGTGCTCGTAGGGCGCTTGCCCGTGCTAAAGTGCACTGGGGCAAGATGGATGCGAAGAAGCTGGTGAAGGACGGGTCGCCGCCGGGCAAGGAGCATCGCGTCCCGGAAGCGTATTATGAGGGCGTCCTGAAGGGTGCCCGCCTTATAGCGGATGAATGCTCCAAAGATGTAATTTTTGAGTAAACTCACATTTGTGATCCTGTACGCTGAAAACTTGTTCATATGCGTTAAGAAACGCTTTTGAATTTAAAATATTACCTTCTGTGCGGCCGTTTATCAAATTTGAGAGATGGCGAGTCGTCGGCTTCTGCCCCCATGCCACGAGTGCTGGGGTGTTCGGGATAAACATGAGCGCTCTTTTTCCCATTCTTGGGTCCTTCGAGGGAGGCGCTCAACACAACGAACAAGGCAATCGGACTATAATGCTTGAACACTCTCACTTAGCCATAGAATTCTATAATTTTAAATTTTGGCGAAGCCCCTAGTGTTCGGAAGACCGAGTTCGGGGCGCTATCCACGCCTAGGCCGGACAAAGCCGACTCCTCTCTCTAAGCAGCATAAGTCTTTAGGGACTCAAAAACCTCTCGAACAGCGACCAGCTCTCACCTCATCATGACGGTCAGTTTTAGCTTTCTCTACTGAGGTGCTTAGCCCAGCTCAACTGGGGCACAATCGCAGTAGTTCTCCTAGTGCTACCTTAGCCGATATAACATAACGTAAGGTACCAAAACATAGGAGCCGGGCAAACCCAACTATTGACCCAAGAGATGATTCGGAGCCGATGCATATAATGCTATAAGTTCGGGGTGCCGCACTTGTGAAAGTGTTCGGACTTCTCACACCATATTGTGGGGTACTTAAGCCCCTGGCGTATTGGCCGTACCAAAGTGTACGGGTGCAACATGTCCTTAATGAACATATATTCGAAAAAAGAGTAATGCAATAATAGACGGAAGCTATGCATTGTTTATTTAAAAAAGCTGCGATCAAAGCAGAACGATACAAATAGTGCGATAAGCAAACAATGGGACTATTTAACGTGTCCTTCCCAGGGGCGAGCTGCGGAATGGCATGTGAAACAGGTATACTACTCGTTATAGAGACCACCTTAGAGTTCCATTATGCGGCGTAGCTTTCTGCTTCCCTGGTTGTATCGTTTCTGCGGCAATTGTACTGCCGGACAAGGCTTTTGAAGAATAGAGTCCTGAAAATAAGAGAAAATTAAGAAATCAGCAGCCCCTAGTGCGGTTTAAGCCGCGTTTCGGGCGTGCCATGATGGTGCCCCTCCCCCTGTGCCCATGGTATTTCCAGAGCATAGTTATGTACGTGCAACACTGGTTTCGCAAGTTCGCGAGGGATGGGGTTGGGGCCGCATTGCTATGCTTGGCTCGGAACGTGCCAAGCGGTCTTGTTGTAGGTTACTCTGGGCGCGCTTGACGGTGTCCAAACGTTTAATGGCCGGACTGGAGAATTGCCTTGAGAGGCTGCTTTGTACTTCCGCTGCGATAGCCGCCGTATGCTCCTCCATTCGGAGAGAGCGTTCGGTGTTCCCATTGACTGTGATGACTCCTCGAGGGCCTGGCATCTTGAGCTTGAGGTATGCGTAGTGCGGCACCGCATTGAACTTAGCAAATGCGGTTCGCTCGAGCAGTGTGTGATAGCCACTGCAGAACGGGACTATGTCGAAGATTAACGCCTCGCTTAGGAAATTATCCGGAGATCCAAAGACCACTTCAAGTGTAATTGAGCCTGTACAGTTGGCCTCTACACCTGGTATGACGCCTTTAAAGGTTGTTTTAGTGGGTTTAATCCTCGAGGGATCGATGCCCATTTTCCGCACTGTATCCTGGTAAAGCAGGTTCAGGCTGCTGCCGCCGTCCATAAGGACTCTAGTGAGGTGAAATCCGTCAATAATTGGGTCTAGAACCAATGCGGCGAATCCGCCATGACGGATGCTAGTGGGGTGGTCCCTTCGATCAAAAGTGATCGGGCAGGAAGACCATGGGTTGAACTTTGGGGCGACTGGCTCCATCGCGTATACGTCCCTTAGCACACGCTTCCGCTCCCTCTTGGGGACGTGGGTTGCGTATGTCATGTTCATCGTACGCACTTGTGGGGGAAAACCTTTCTGTCCACTGTTGTTCGGCGGCCGGGGCTAGTCCTCGTCATCGCTATGCAACCCCTTGTGTCTGCTTTCGGCATTTAACTTGCCTGCCTGCTTGAACACCCAACAATCCCTGTTGGTGTGATTGGCTGGTTTTTCGTAGGTGCCATGTATCTGGCTTGAGCGGTCGATTATTCGGTCAAAATTGGACGGGCCCGGAGTATTTCTTTTGAATGGTTTTTTCCGCTGACCGGGTTTAGAGCCTCTGAATCCGGCATTAACTGCCGTATCCTTAGCATTGTCGCCGTTAATGCGGCACTTTTGCTTGTTGCGATGTGACCTGCCACTGCTGTCCTTGGTATCCGAATTACCAGGGCTCTTGGTCATGTTATTGCTGCGAGCTAGCCAGCTGTCTTCTCCCGCGCAAAAGCGGGTCATAAGTGTCGTGAGGGCTGCCATAGATTTCGGCTTTTCCTGTCCTAGGAGCCGTGCAAGCCACTCGTCGCGGATGTTATGCTTGAAGGCTGCTAGGGCCTCTGCGTCCGGACAGTCGACGATTTGATTTTTCTTGGTTAGTAACCGTGTCTAGAATTGTCTGGCCGATTCCTCTGGCTGCTGAATTATGTGGCTTAGGTCATTGGCGTCTGGTGGTCGCACATAAGTGCCCTGGAAATTGTCGAGCAATGCGGCTTCCAGGTCCTCCCAACAACCAATTGATTTTGCTGGCAAGCTGTTAAGCCAATGCCTCGCTGGTCCTTTAAGCTTGAGTGGGAGGTATTTGATGGCATGTAGGTCATCATCGCGGGCCATGTGGATATGAAGGAGATAGTCCTCGATCCATACCGCAGGATCTGTTGTGCCATCGTATGATTCGATGTTCACGGGTTTGAAACCCTCGGGGGTTTTATGATCCATTACTTCATCTGTGAAGCATAGTGGGTGTGCGGCGCCTCTATATTGGGCTATATCACGACGCAGCTCAAACGAGCTTTGTCTACTGTGTTCGGCCCGGCCGGATTTACTGTATCCGGCGTGACGAGTACCGTCTCGTGCCGTGTGGCGCCCACGTGATCCGTAGATCGATCTTGTTTGCCTTTCCTTGTCCTCTAATATATCTCGTAGGTCTGGCGCATTTTCCCATGCCTTGGTATTTTTTGAGCGGCGCAGGGGTGCGGCTTGAGTGGAGGGCCGAGAGGCCTCTCTGTTGCGGCCACGGGGTGGCCGGTCGTCCGCATCATGCGCTGGTAATGTAGGTTTAGGTGCTTACTCCTCTAATTGGGGTAGCAACCTGCGCTTTGGGTAGCTCTTGGAGGGGCGTTCGAGTTCATACACTTCGGCCGCAAGGACTTCAGTCCATCTGTTGGCTAGCAAATCTTGATCAGTTCTAAGTTGTCGCTATTTTTTCTTGAGGCTGCTCGCTGTGGCCATAAGCCTGCGTTTGAAACACTCTTGTTCGACGAGATCCTCCGGCACGACAAATTCATCGTCATCGAGGCTTGCCTCGTCTTCGGAGGGAGGCATATAATTATCGTCCTCGACCTCTATGTCTGCCGCTCTCTCATGAGGGCTGGCTTCTCTATCCTCCTGTGCTGAATCTTGCTGGAGGTGGTTGTCTTCGGCACTGTCTGGGGTGTTATTATCTCCTGTGCCGGAATCACCGTTTTTTCTTTGGCGGGATTTAGAGCAGCGCCGCTGACGCCGGCGCTTAGGCTGCTTCTTGGAGGGGTCATCCTCCGTTGTTCCATCGCCATTGCCTTCTTTTGGGTTGTCCACCATGTATATGTCATACGACGAGGTGACTTTCTAGTGCCCTATAGGCGCTGGTTCTTGATCATCTCCTGCATTGGCGTCCATACCGTCGATGTCTTCGGAGTCGAAGTCGAGCATGTCGGTTAAATCATCGACAGTGGCTACGAAGTGGGTGGTGGGTGGGCTTTGAACTTCTTCATCATCCGCGTCCCAACCTTGCTGACCATAGTCCGGCCAGGGCTCTCCTGATAAAGAGAGAGACTTTAGTGAATTCAGAATATCGCCGAAGGGCGAGTGCTGAAAAATGTCCGTGGCGGTGAACTCCATGATCGGCGCCCAATCGGGTTCGATCGGTAGGGGCGCGGAGGGCTTGGAGTCAGGAGAGGAGTCCGGCTCCTTGGAGTCACGGGCTTCGCAGAGAATAGGGCTGGTGTTCGGCTCGATCTCCATAGAGATTGCAGCCCCGAGGCGGTTTCTAACCACCCATCCTCGATTGGTGTGATTGGCTCTGAGCTAGGGGTCGGAGCGGACATAGGTGCGCCCTCCAGGGCACTGTTCGGCAACAGAGCTAGATCATGCCCATCGTGACAGTGCGGCACGCTCGGGTGTGACTCGAATCCGTCGAAGATCAAGTCTTCGCGGATGTCGGCCGTGTAGTTCAAACTTCCAAATCTGACCTGATGGCCAGGGGCGTAGCTTTCGATCTGCTCCAGATGACCAAGCGAATTGGCCCGCAGGGCAAAGCCGCCGAATACGAAGATCTGTCCAGGGAGAAAAGTCTCACCCTGGATCGCATGGCTGTTGATGATCGGAGAAGCCATCGGGCCTAAAAGTGACGACACAGAGGAACTCTCAATGAAAGCACCAATGTCGGTGTCAAAACCGGCATATCTCGGGTAGGGGGTCCCGAACTGTGCGTCTAGGCCGGATGGTAACAGGAGGCAGGGGACACGATGTTTTACCCAGGTTCGGGCCCTCTTGATGGAGGTAAAACCCTACGTCCTGCTTTATTAATATTGATGATATGGGTAGTACAAGAGAAGATCTACCACGAGATCAAAGAGGCTAAACCCTAGAAGCTAGCCTATGGTATGATTGTTGTTCGTCCTACGGACTAAAACCCTCTGGTTTATATAGACACCGGAGAGGGCTAGGGTTACATAGAGTCGGTTATAATGGTAGGAGATCTACATATCCGTATTGCCAAGCTTGCCTTCCATGCCAAGGAAAGTCCCTTTCAGACACGGGACGAGGTCTTCAATCTTGTATCTTCATAGTCCAGGAGTCCGACCGAAGGTATGGTCCGGCTATCCGGACACCCCCTAATCCAGGACTCCCTCACCAGCGGCGGCTTCTTCACTTCCTTGCGGAAGCGGTTGGCTTTTGCGGCCGCCTCTTCCCGCTTGGTCGCGGCGGCTGCTCCCTTAAACTTCTTCGACCGGCCACCAAGTGTACTCGGCCCGGCCCAGCGCTTCTTCGCACCGCCTTGAGCGTCCAAGACAGCAGAGGAACTCGCGCTTGGCTGGCCAACCTTTGGCTGGTGACACGGGGCGAATTCCCCCTCAGCATTGTCATCAGGCCAGTCGGCAAAAGTGGTCGTAGGCCTGGAGCCGCCTGCTTCTCCTCCTCCTCCCTCGGCGTCGGCCTCCATAGCCGTCGCCCCCAAGTCAGGATCATCGACGTCGCTCTCCGCCCAATCGGGGACAAACTGATGAGCAGGCCCCATGGTGCCGGCCAAAGGAGGGACAAGAGGGTTCTGATTCAAAACAAAAATGGTCAGACTGGACAAGTCGGACTCGGCAACAAAAGAAACAGAAGAAGAAGGAAGATGACTTACAATAGGCGGGGGCTTGGTGCGTGAGTACGACTCCTTGCCGAACCGCCAATCCACCGAGAGACCGTAGTTCGCGATGTAGTTTACCATGTCCGCCACCTCCGTGTGACGCATGTCCTTGGAGCACATCCGACTCAGGTCCCGATGACCGCTCATCTGGAAAATCAGGTGAGGTCGGCCTTGGAGTGGGAGGACTCGGCGCGCCACGAAGGCGGCCAGCAAGTCGGCCCCAATCAAGCCCTCCGACTGCGTCAGCACTCGGAGTCGCGCGACGGCGGCAGCGCCAGCAGGAGACAACATCCTGGCTCGGTGTGACCAGCTGGGGAGCCTTCCAGCCGGCGCGCCGGCTTCGTAAGCCGGCATGTTGACCCAGTCGCCTTCTGGGGCGACGTTCTTCACATAAAAATAGGACCGCTGCCACATCTTCACTGACTTAATCAATGCGATGGTGGGAAACGGATTGTCGGCCACTGATCTCCGCATCGCGATAAATGCACCGTACTGGGCTGGCACGCCGGTGACGTGTGTGCCGGGCTTGGACTAGAAGAACTCACCCCAGAGCTCGATGGTGGGGAGAACGCCGAGGAAGCCTTCGCACAGGGTGGCGAAGGCAGCCAGCAGCGCCGCCGTGTTCGGAGTAAGGTGGTGCGGTTGGAGCCCGTGGAACTCCAAGAAGGAGCGGAAGAAGCCGCTCGCCGGTAGCCCCAGGCCGCGCATAAGGTGCGAGCGGAATATGACCCGCTCGCCCTCCTCCAGCGCCGGCGATATTTCCCCCTCCGGCGCGAGGCAGACCCGCACTAAGCCCTTGCCGGGCAGCCGCCGTGTCTTGTGGAGGATCTCGATGTCGTCGTCATCGACCTCGGAGTCGTCCCACACTCCGGAGCGCACAACAGGAGGCGCGACGGCAGAGGAAGAGCTCATCGCTGCGGGCGCGGCGTGGTTCGGAGCAGCAGCGGCGAGAGGAAGAAGAAGCAAGAAGGAGTGAAGGGGAGTAGGGAGGATGGGCGCGCGTGCGTTGCCGCCCCCCTCCCCCCGCCTACTTGTAGGCTCGTGGGCTGAGAGGCCGAGGGGGCAGTCGTGGGATTAACTACGCCCAGGACCCCACGACCCCCATGATTTACCACACGAAGTTACTACGTGCAATAACTACGCGCGAACTCCAACCGTCCGCACGGCCACAACGGATCCGTTCACACGCCGAGGCGAGGTAGTGGCGGGCCCCACCTATAGGCCTGTCCCGTCGCACGCGTGGGTGGGCAGACTAGCTCAGCCACGTGGCGCCTCGCGACGGGCGGCAACCCGGAGGCTTATCAGGCACGCCGCCTGGACTCCGCCGCGACGTTCAAACTTTTTTAGGGGCAAGTCGACCTTAAGCAAGTCCGGCTCCAACTAGTCGGCTTGACAGAAGACAGCTAGCGAGGCCCAGATCCAACCGCCGGAAAGAAGAAACTGTTGAGGCTCCTCGACATATCGCCCTCGGTGCCTCATCAGCTTCGGGGACTACTGTCGGAGTAATGGGCCACGGGTAGGCTAACCCAGGCCCAGAACCTTTCAAGACATCGGGGTAGGCTGCACCCCTCAAGACCCCAGGACGAAGAGCCGCCTTCTGAGAGTCGGCTGCGAGGCAGCCGACTACCCACTCGTGCCCGAGTCCCAAGGACGACTTCAGGATGAGCCGACTCCTGACTGGCGACTTCCAGAGAAGCCAGCCATGGGGAGTCGGCCCGCGACGCCAACAACCCCCATGCCCTCATAAAGAGGGACGGGGCGGGGAGTGGCCATAGTAAGGTCCACTCCCACCCTTTTCCAAGGGCAGGCGTGGCCACAGTACGCCGTACCCGCGGAGATCTCCGCCCGGCGCGACACTGTTGCCATGCCGGCCCTGACGTCAGCCCTAGAGGGCGGAGTCCTGTGCCCACGACGGCCTACCGGTACGACCCAGGGACGACGGGTCCCACCTGTCGGCGGGCGAACGGAAGACGGCGAGAGCGCTACCAGTCGGCCCAGTTGGGAGTCGGCCCCCAGGAGTCGGCCGGCCCCTCCCACGGGCCCCGCGCGCCATTAACCAGACGCGACAGGGAGTGGCCACAGTCATCGCCCGTCAGACGACGGAGCTGTCACCACGACCTCATGACCGAGCCCGCATCATTAGAGGCACGACTAGAGTAATCTATAGTCGGCAAGACCCGCCCGCGGCGGACGCGGCCTATCGGCTCCGTACGGAGCCAGTCGGCGGGCCCCAAGAGTCGGCGGATAAGACGGCAGCCAGAGAGACTGATGGCTGGGCCCGTGTCCAGCCGGATTACCATTGTACCCCTGGGGGGTAGGCCTATATAAACCCCCCAGGGCACCCATGCAAAGGGTTGGAATCCATTAGCACTAGACCAGATCATATAGGAAGGAGAGAGCTAGCCTTGCCTTCTCCTACCTCCAGGAAATAGCTCAAGGAGCAACCGTGTACACACTTTGCCATAGTGATCATGCGGAGACCCCGCAGAGCAGCAGTAGGGGTATTATCTCCATGGAGAGCCCCGAAGCTGGGTAAGATTCGCCGGCGTGCATGCCTTCGCCTTATCCCGTTTCCAGGCACCGGCGACGTTCTACTCGCCCCCACCATGATAAGCCATCCTTTGGCATATGTCGCACCCAACCCCCGACAATCGTTCATTCAGAAAATTGCTTTCAACAAATGCCATTACGAAGGGCAACTTCGACGAGGTGACCCAAACAGGCGAGAATATCTACTTTTAGTCCGTTTGGATGGCCAGGTGGCCACACATTCGGTCCTTGTCCGTCCTTTTCTGGTATGTGCACCCAGCGGCGTGACCCATTTGGTCTGTCATGTTCTTTTTTAATTAATCTATCATTTTGGTCATTCTATATTATTTTAATGGGACTAAATGAAACATTACACATGATTAAACAAATAAGTTACATAGTTTACAACCTAAAATAAATAAAAATCACATGGTTTACAACCTAATGAATTTGAAATTGTGGCAAATAAATTGAAAGAAAATAAGAAGATACAATTGTGAGTCCACGCATGCTCATTCAAATCATTTTGAAGTTGAATGCGGATTACCAATCTTGAATTTCATAATAAAATTGGATAAACTATGCAAATGTTGCCGCTCCACCCTTGGACTCAACCAAATCACACTGGTAATCCAACCCTTGGCCATAATGATGTGATCACGTCCATCCTCTACAATTATGTTATGCATGATCACACAAGCAGCTTCATGTTCTGGCAAGGTGCCAAATAATAGCCCAACGAGATTGGAGCACACCAAAAGCACATTTCATATCCTTCGTAGCACTCTCTTGTTCTTTGTCAAACCAAAACACAAGTGCTCCCTGGGTGGTTTTAGTAATTAATGTCAACATATCTCTTGTTGGACTAATATTTTTATCTAGTATATTTCAGAAAGTTTAACAAAGGCGTGGCATGGACAAGAGGATGTGGAACCCCTTCAAGATGCTAAGGACAAAGATTGACAAAAGCTCAGGACTCTTCATTTCTATTTTAGTGATCCAAGATCACATTGAGTCCATAGGAAAAGTCAATACTATTAAAGGGGGATGAGGTATTGCTTAATGGTCTACTTGCTCAAAGTGCTTAGTGATATTTCTCTATAACCCTGAGCCACTTTCTCATTTACAAATATGTCCAAAACCCGAAGTCAAACTCGGCCACCAATTTGATCTATCTGGCGCCACCGAGTTCCTTTGACATAGCCATTGCCAGAAACCCTAATCAATTTGGTCTCACCAATTGCTATATCAGTTTCACTAAGATGGCCTTGCACACTCTCTGTTGCCTGTTGCAATCATTTCGGTCTCACTGATATGAGCGATCGGTCCCACTGAGTTTTTCTGACCAACTCTCTGTTTTCTTATTACTGAAGTCGGTCTCACCAAGTTGAACTAATCGGTCAAACCGAGATAAGGTTTTGTCTAACCCTAGCACACCAATCCCACCGAGTTGATCATGTCGGTTTCATCGAAAATCCTAACGTTCACATTTTGAATTGAATCGGTCTCACCGAGTTCACCTATTCGGTCTGACCGAGTTGGGTCAAATGTGTGTAACGGTTAGAATTTCTGTGGAGGCTATATATACCCCTCCACCCCTTCTCTATTCATGAGAGAGCCATCAGAACGTGCCTACACTTCCACTACTCATTTTCTGAGAGAGAACCACCTACTCATGTGTTGAGACCAAGACATTCCTAGCCAACCACAAGAATCTTGATCTCTAGCCTTTCCCAAGTTGCTTTCCACTCAAATGATCTTTCCACCATAGCCAAATCTGTGAGAGAGTTGAGTGTTGGGGCGACTATCATTTGAAGCTCAAGAGCAAGGAGTTCATCATCACCACACCATCTATTACCTTTTGGAGAGTGGTGTCTCCTTGATTGGTTAGGTGTCACTTGGGAGCCTCCATCAAGATTGTGGAGTTGAACCAAGGAATTTGCAAGGGCAAGGAGATCGCCTACTTCGTGAAGATCTACCCAAGTGAGGCAAGTCCTTCGTGGGTGATGGCCATGTTGGGATAGACAAGGTTGCTTCTTCATGGACCCTTCATGGGTGGAGCCCTCCGTGGACTCGAGCAACCGTTACCCTTCATGGGTTGAAGTCTCCACCAACATGGATGTATGATAGCACCACCTATCGGAACCACGCCAAAAATCTCCGTGTCTTCAATTGAGTTTGCACACTCCAATCCTATCCCTTTATTTTCTTGCAACTTGCATGCTTTACTTACCGCTGCTCACTCTTGCCATGATTGCTTGAAATGTATTGTGAATGCTTAAACTTGTGCTAAAATTCCACCTCAACTTGAAGAAATTAATAAAAACTACCACTTTTGCTTGTTGAGGGTCTAATCACTCCCCCTCTAGACACCTCTTCTCGATCCTTTCAATTGGTATCAGAGCTTTGGTCTCCATTGCTTTTGTTTAATCACCATTGGAGGAAGATGGATGAGTCTATGATGGGGAGTTTTAGACGTAGAGTGCCTATGCTTGATGGAGAGTTCTTTAGTGCTTGGAAAAGTGAGATGCTTGAGATTTTCAATGAATATCACTTGAACAAGTATATTACTAGCCCATTGTGCGCCCCTTATTGATCCATTGCATCCTACCCCCGACGAGTTGCTTGACATGATCCGCAATCTTAGAACTATTAATCTTATCATTAGAGGATTGCCTAGAAATTTGATTATATGCTTGCCTACTCTTGAATGTGCTTACACCATATGGAGATTTCTTGAGGAACGTTTTCCAAACTATTCCTTGAAAATATAGATGAAATTCTTCAAAAATCCATAGCTTTTCATAAAATGAAAGCTAGTGACCCTAAATTTGATTATTGTCTATTTGAGCTTCGTGGCCTTATGCGTGCCAAAGGAGATGTTGGAGTCATTAGTAGCATTATCTCTCAAGTCATTGGAATTCATAAAGATGAACATTGCCATGGTCATACATCTAATTAATCACTCTCTCTAGGTGATGATCACTCACAAGATGACGTTGAACATGGATACTATGATGAGGATGATGATAGTGACTTTGATCTTGATGAGTCTATGAGACACTTTGGTCTTATGATTAACCTTTGTGGCTACATGGCCGGAGGAAAGGAATGGGTTCTTGATAGTGGATGTACCGATCACATGACCGGAGACAAGGATATGTTTCGTGAGCTTGCTGAAAATGACGGCCCACGAAAATATGTCAGTTTTGGTGACAACTCAAAGGGTAAGGTGGCCATCTCACATAACATCTCCATCCAAAATGTTATGCTTGTTGAATCTCTTGGCTATAATTTACTCTCCGTATCTAGACTAGTTGCTTTCTGCTTCAGTGTCCTATTTAGTGAAGTAGATTGCCAAGTGTTTCGAAGAGATAATCATAATATGGTCTTTACCGGTATAGTAGAGGTGATCTATACATTGTTGATTTCACTAAAAAGGCTCAACCTAGAACTTGCTTAATTTCTAAATCATCTAACACTGGTACATCGATGTCCTAAACAAATGGTTTAAAACCCCTTTCCACGGTGACCTTTGGAACCGTCGCCAAGTGAGTGTGGGCGATAGGGGGGGTCCTTCCCACACGACCTAGAAATCGTCGGAGATAGGCCCTTGTGGGACCCAGGCTGGGGCCGTGTCCGATCGGGCGAGGCATGGAAACCCAATCATTTCTGTAGGCATGTACATCCCACACAGTGAATCCCAAAAATCATTTCCGTAGGTATGTACATCCCACACGGTGAATCCCAGAAATCATTTCTGTACGTATGTACATCCCACACAGCGAATCCCAGAAATCATTTCCGTGGGTATGTTCATCCCACACGGTGAATCCCAGAAATCATTTCCGTAGGTATGTACATCCCACATGGTGAATCCCAGAAAATCATTTCCGTAGGTATGTACATCCCACATAGTTCTTTATGTGGAAACGTGTGTGCAAGGAGGCCTAACGCAAACAGTTCGCTGTCGGAAGCCATGTGTGATTGCTAGTTGATCGAACATGCCTACTTTCTAGAAACCATGCGGGTTGTTTGAGTTCATCGCCCATGGTGCTGTCTGAGTAACCGTTTGCAATAGAAAACCCCAATAAGCAGGGTAATTAGCCTATTATTGATAATCCATGTACTAATAAAACTGATATTTCTTATAAAACACGCAAGATATTTCATATCCGTATAAAAGAAACCAGGATTTTATAATCGAATTACATCAGATAGCTTCGGCACTCAATTACGCCATTACACAACAGCAGCAAGTTTCACATGCAGCATAAAAAACCTTTGGAAAGTAGCATCATACACAGTAAATAGACAGATGAATCTCATCTGGGAAACTGCAGAAGCGGAAGGCAAATATTGAGCCTTCAGTGATGTTGAATGTCCTTGCAACTTTAGGCTAGTGGCTATGGATAATTGCCTGCCCAACCTTCATCCTCTTCAGCAAGACTTCAATATTGTACCGTGGGTGTTGAATAAATACCTTCCTCGCCTCTTGACCATGTAGGTGGTTTGAGAGGTAATCATCGGTGAACTGCTTTGAAAAGTACTGAAAACAAAGCTATGCATAAATCTCTTTTGTAAATTTTGCAATGGCACAAGGGGTAAAAACAAGGTAAAAGAGTTGGTACCATCCTATAGTTAACTGATGTCTTCTTCATTGTGCAAACAAAGATCTTGCTGTTATTCGTCGCAAGTTTCTTCATCCTAACAATCTTTCTGAGTTTCTTGACTTGTTGATATTCATGGACATCTCATTTCCCCATATGCAAAATGGGTCGAATAGTGGGTCTAAGCCTCTAACAGTAGGACCTACATGTGCAAGACCAAATTATAAGAAACCTAAATATTGGAATGATTCCTGCAACTGCACAATAATGTGCTATTAGCCAAAGGACTCTGCTTGAACAAACCTCGATGGTAAACCGCAGTGTCTCCCATTATTTCCCTGCAACACACATAAGGAAGATCTTGATCAGGTTAACTGAGAGTTGCCATACTATCAGTAGAATATGTATTGAGTACAGCCAAATTCGATTGGTGTTACATGCATACCAATACAAAATTGTACCCACAACAAATGAAACTCAAATTGCAGTACTGAACCAAATAGTTAAATGGACAGCAGACCAAATGAACCAAAATTGTTAACTGAGCACGACATTGCAGAATAGAAACATGTACTAGAAGATAAGACAGTTAACAAAACAAAGAATGCTTGAGAATAGTACTATGAAATGTAGCAATTGTTGTACCAAAATGTTAACTAAACATTACATTTCAAAGGACCAAACTGTTAACTGAACATCAGATTGCATATTAACATTACAGAGGACAAATCACTAGTAGGCACCGGCGATGGCCTCGAGAAAACATCACGAACTATATTTTAAAGTAGACAACCGCGCAGCGGTATCGACGGTGGCCTCAAAGACGAGGTGCTCCTCCAAGATCTAGCGGTCGACATGCATGTTAGCCATAGTGACCTTGTTCGCGTGTGCGGCCGCATGTACTCAGCTCCACATTATATTGCATGTAAAATGGTTGTGAGCGGCGCTTAATTGGTGGAGGGGGGCAGTGATTTCGGTGGAAGGTCTCGCTCCCTCAGTCGAGGCATGTGGGACGGGAAAGGAGGAGGATGGTGTGGGTGGGTGTGGATTACCTGACTGTATCGACGAGGCCGCGCAACAAGAAGAAGGGTCGGCGGCGAGGAGACCACGGAGCAAAAAGAAAGGTCACCAGCGAGGAGGCGGCGCTGCAAGAAGAAGGGTCACCGGCGAGGAGGCGGCGCTGCAAGAAGAAGGGTCACCGACGAGGAGGCGGCGTTGCAAGAAGAAGGGTAGCCGGCGAGGAGGCGGCATTGCAAGAAGAAGGGTCATCGGCGAGGAGGCTGAGCTACCAGTAAGAAGCAGTGAAGGTTTGAACTTGGAAAGCAAGGAGGGACGGTGGAAATGTGGCTTTTGGTAGGAGGGAGGGGGCAGGGAGATAGATATTTCCATGGTGGCAAAAATAATTCGCGCAGTGCCGCGAGAAACTGGCGCCCAAGTATGGTTCAAGCGTGGGTGGTGGAATATAGATGACGAAGCTTCCTACGTAAGCCAGACAAGACGATGTGCGAAGATATTTTATATCGCATCCCACACGATTCTTCTAGTAAACTATTTGTGGTATACCTGATTTTTTTCATTATGTTTTGAAAGAAAAAATGGTGTTACGGAGGGAAAGGATGGTGTTTGAATTGCTAGAACATTTACGTATAGTGAACATGCAACTAGTACATGAGTGTCGTGTTTAAATATGGAATTATTCTGGGTTCGTTTGGCATTTTTATGCATTAATTGAGTTTCTGGGCATTTAATGTGCATAATTCAAATTTGAACTACAAGCACATGCTCCAATGCACCAAAGTTTGCTGAAAAATCACATGCAAGAAATGGGAATAAAATTCAAACATCTGGGTGTCGTGGCTCAGCCAGAATGATTGAGAAACTTGGTTTTTTAATTCCTGTAAATCCAAAACATGGCTGAATATCTGAAACTTGGCATGGTGTCAGGACATGGCACCAACATGTTGCAGTAATTTTTTTGGCCGAATTGGGACAAGCTTTGGTGTAAGCTTCTTGCAAACCGGAGCTTCCCTCAAGAAGGTTCCTAGTTCCGAGAGGGAACATGTCACCTTCGTGTGCGAAACGACATACGTACACTGCCTTCTCCCGCCTTAATTTTTTACACAGGCGATTAGACCAAATAGAATTATCGTGCTAAAATTTGGAATTATTCCGTGTTCGTTTGGCCTTTTATACATTAATTGAGTTTCTGGGCATTTAATGTGCATAATTTAAATTTGAACTACAAGCACATGCTCCAGTGCACCATAGTTGTTTGAAAAATCACATGTGTGTCCTTGGGTGAATTTCTAGGTCCCATGCAAGAGATGTGAGTGAAATTCAAACATCTGGGCGTCGTGGCTCGGCCGGAAAGATTGAGAAACTTGGTTTTTAATTTCTGTAATTCCAAAACACGCCTGAAAATCATGAAACTTGGCATGGTCTCATGACATGGCATGAACATGCTGTGGTATTTTTTGTCCGAATTGGGACAAGTTTTGGTGTAAGCTTCTTGCAAACCGGAGCTTCCCTCAAGAAGGCTCGTGGTACCGAGAGGGAACGTGTCACCTTCATGTGCGAAACAACATACGTACATTGCCTTCTCCTGCCTTAATTTTTTTGCACATCCAGATTAGACCAAATAGAAGTACCATGCTAAATTTTGGAATTATTCTGGGCTCGTTTCGCTTTTTTATACATTAATTGAGTTTCAGGGCATTTAATGTGCATAATTCAAATTTGAACTACATGCACAGGCTCTAGTGCACCAAAGTTGTTTGAAAAACCACATGTGTGTCCTTGGGTGAATTTCTAGGTCCCATGCAAGAGATTGGAGTGAAATTCAAACATCTGGGCGTCGTGGCTCGGCCGAAAGATTGAGAAACTTGGTTTTTTAATTCCTGTAATTCCAAAACACGCCTGAAAATCATGAAACTTGGCATGGTGTCATCACATGGCACCAACATGCCGCGGTAATTTTTTTGGTCGAATTGGGACAAGGTTTCTGTCGGCGTTCTGGGAACGGGGCTCCCCAGACTTTCCTGCCCGCGGCCTGCGGCGTGGCTCAAAGGGGGGCCCAGCACGGCCCATCTTCACCAACACAGACTCAAGACCCTCGCGAGGGGCCAAGCCTCACGGGGCGGACGATGCGGAGCTTCCTCAGGCACGGCCTCATCAGGCTGGCTCGCGAAGAGGCGGAGAGATCAAGGCGGGGTACCTCACGAGGTGCCCGTGACGCAAGCCATGACGACCACGGGCGCCGGGCGGGCGCCAGCCCGCGTAGTGTCCTCCTTTCCCCTTTGGTGCAAAGGGGGCAATCGCAGCCATGGAGTACCGAGGCATCAGGCAAAGGTTGCCATTTCGGTGCAACAAGACCAAGACCAGGAGGACTACAAGATGGAGGTCATTGTGGAGCCCAAGACGGCGTCACCACCAGAGCTTTGTGCAGGCGAAGACTACTTTTGTCAGGATAACTGGTACTAGCTGTCCCCTTTCAAATTAGCCTGCCATTGTTGGCTCCCTTCCCGCTCGATATTTGGGAAGAGGACCAGGGCCTCTATAAATAGGACCAGCCACCCACGAGAGAGGACAATCGGAAGAGGAGGACAATCGGAAGAGGAGGACAATCAGAAGAGAGAGGACAATAGAGAGAGAGAGAAGGGTGACTGAACTCCTCCCAGCAGTTCATCCCCCCAGCCAAGAACAGACCCTCGCGAGGCTGTTCTTCCTTGTATTGTTCATCATCATCAGCCCAAGAGGCAATCCACCACACCACAGACTGGAGTAGGGTATTACACCACAACGGTGGCCCGAACCAGTATAAACCCTGTGTCTCTCGTATTGTTCTTTCCATAGCTTAGATCTTTGCGGGGCGGAGGGGTGCAGGTAGGTAGGAGGCGAAATCTCCGCGCGCACCCCAGTGTTCGAACCTCAAGGGTCTGCCGGAACCCGAAATCCGATAGTTTGGTGTAAACTTCTTGCAAATCGGAGCTTCCCTCAAGAAGGCTCGTTGTTCCGAAAGCGAACGTGTCACCTCCATGTGCGAAACGACATACGTACACTGCCTTCTCCTGCCCTATATTTTTACACGTCCAGATTAGACCAAATAGAAGTACCGTACTAGATTTTGAAATTATTCCGGGCTCATTTCGCCTTTTTTATACATTAATTGAGTTTTTGGGCATTTAATGTGCATAATTCAAATTTGAACTACAAGCACATGCTCCAGTGCACCAAAGTTAAATCACATGTGTGTCCTTGGGTGAATTTCTAGGTCCCATGCAAGAGATGGGAGTGAAATTCAAACATCTGGGTGTCGTGGCTTGGCCGGAAAGATTGAGAAACTTGGTTTTTTAATTCCTGTAATTCCAAAACACGCCTAAAAATCATGAAACTTGGCATGATGTCATGACATGGCACCAACATGTTGTGGTAATATTTTTGGCCGAATTGGGACAAGCTTTGGTGTAAGCTTTTTGCAAACTGGAACTTCCCTCAAGAAGGCTTGTGGTTCCGAGAGGGAACGTGTCACCTCCGTGTGCGAAATGACATACGTACACTGTCTTCTCCCGCCTTATTTTTTTACACAGCCAGATTAGACCAAATAGAAGTATCATTCTAAATTTTGGAATTATTCCAGGCTCGTTTTGCCTTTCTATACATTAATTGAGTTTCTGGGCATTTAGTGTGCATAATTCAAATTTGAACTACAAGCACATGCTCCAGTGCACCAAAGTTGTTTGAAAAATCACATGTGTGTCGTTGGGTGAATTTCTAGGTCCCATGCAAGAGATGGGAGCGAAATTCAAATATCTGGGCGTCGTGGCTCGGCCGGAAATATTGAGAAACTTGGTTTTTTAATTCCTGTAATTCAAAAACACGCCTGAAAATCATGATACTTGGCATGGTGTCATGACATGGCACCAACATGCTGTGGTAATATTTTTGGCCGAATTGGGACAAGCTTTGGTGTAAACTTCTCACAAACCGGAGCTTCCCTCAAGAAGGCTCGTGTTTCCGAGAGGGAGCGTGCCACGTCTGTGTGCGAAACGACATACGTACACTACCTTCTCCCGTCTTATTTTTTATACAAAGCCAGATTAGACCAAATAGAAGTAACCTGCTAAATTTTGGAATTATTCTGGGTTCGTTTGGTCTTTTCATACATTAATTAAGTTTCTGTGCATTTAATGTGCATAATTCAAATTTGAACTACAAGCACATGCTCCAGTGCCCCAAAGTTATTTGAAAAATCACATGTATGTCCTTGGGTGAATTTCTAGGTCCCATGCAAGAGATGTGAGTGAAATTCAAACATCTGAGCGTCGTGGCTCAGCCGGAAAGGTTGATAAACTTGGTTTTTTAATTCCTGTAATTCCAAAACATGCCTGAAAATCATGAAACTTGGCATGGTGTCATCACATGGCACCAACATGCCGCGGTGATTTTTTTGGTCGAATTTGGGAAGGCCAACACATTAATAATCAACAAAGTCATTTTGAAACAAGTTTTGTCATGTTACAAATCGGAAACACAAGTATTATTGAAACCGTGGGCGTTCGACCTACCAATTACATGCGGCCACGCGTCCCCTTTTTTTATTGGCTAGGACATGCCGTGCGGGGTAGCTATTTTAGTACAGGAGGCGTGCGATCAGACCCCTGCGCGTGCTCATCAGGAGGAGAGGCCTTTGACCGCTACCCGCCGCGCACCTCCCTCCCAACGTCTCCATTAATGGCGCCCGAGCACCTATTCTATGGCGTGGCTATGTCTCATTGGACTGAGATTTAAGAGAGAAAAATGAAATCCGAAAAGAAAGTTTTGCACGGATCTTGATGTAAGATCCGATGGACCTATATAGCATCGCTGCGACTTATAGCAAGCATGATGAATATAAGGACGATGATAGTGGATAATAATTGTCTTACATATTTAGAAACATAATTAAAAAAATCCACATGCGGCAACGCCCGAGTACACGGGGGCAAAAGAAGAAGGAAGACAATGATCTGGCTCCCTGATCTCTACTTTCTTGATGCATTGCTGCAGGCCACGGGAACTAGTCTCCGCGGCGAGCGGCGACGAGCTATTTCTTGTCCTCAAGATGCTGCTTGAGAGCATCCATGGGTTCCTCCACCAGCCTTCTGCGCTCGATGTGCAGCTTGTTATTCTCGTCCATAAGTTTCTCGACGATGACGCCGGTCCTCTTCAACAAGGCAGTGGTCTGCTCATGCTGCTCCGCACTTCCGACGATCTTCGCCCTCAGCAGGTCGCACTCGGCCTGGAGCTTCGCATTGCTCTCATTTAGTTGCCGGATGACATCGGTAGACTGTTCAAACGAGGCTTGCAGGTCATCCTAAAACCTCGCCCACCTAGAGATCTGATCCATCTGCCTATGGACGAGGGCACACATGCGCCTGTAAGAGTCCTCGCCTGCCCGCGAGGCATTTTCCCAGGACGCCGCGTCAAGGGAGGACATCTCTGCTGCATCCGTGGCGTGGCGGGACATCTCTTCTGCTTCCGCGACACGGACGAACCAGTCTGCTGCATCGACGGTGCAGCGGGTCCTCCGTGCTGCTTCGGCGGCACAGTGAGACCTCTCTACTGCTACGGCCGTGCGGCGTGACATGTTGGCTGCTATTGCGGCGAGGCGGGACATCTCTCGTGCTCCCGCTTCCAGGCTTGCCTCTCCCTGGTCGCAATCTCTCGACCCAGAACTCACGCTGGCCATGGCGGACGCAAGGGAACGACGATGAATGACTTGTTTGTTTTTGACTTTTTGTGGATGAGTAGTTGAGGAGGAATGTGCAGTCATCTTGGAGTAGTAGTATTTATAACCACATAGTAATATGCTCCTAAGTGGGAAACCGTTTAGGTTTTGATCGGTGCGAACAGGTTTGCAATTTGGAATGTGACAGGATACATGCTCAAAATTTACTGACGGTTATAAGTTCGGCACTATTCTCGGAAGGCGTAACGTGGGCACGTACGCCTTCTCGGCCGCGTACGTGGTGTTTGCACCATAGGGTGCACCGTAATAGGCAATGTCAGCACACATCTTTTAATTAGAATGGGTGTGCCCGTCTAGTGCACACACGTTGATCTATCTAACTATTTCAGTTTGTTGTGGCTAATTGCAAATAGTTCATCCATGTGAAGTGTATGCCATCAATCGCAGACACTTTGATCTGGCTTACCCGTTTCTGTTATGTTGCCTAATCACAAACAGTTAATCCTTCTTAAGCGTATGCCCTCAATCACACACACCTTGATCTGGCTGACCGTTTCTTTTGTGTTGCCTAATCACAAACAGATCATCCGAGTGAACCGTATGCTATATATCGCACACACCTTCATCTGGCTGGCCGTTTCTTTTGTGTTGCCTAATCACAAACAGTTCATCCGAGTGAACCGTATGCTCTATATCGCACATGCCTTCATCAGGCTGCCCGTTTCTTTTGTTCCGCCTCATTGCAAACAGTTCATTAGACTGAACCGTATGCCCTGGATCGCACACGCAACTAAAATCTGAACCGTGTTTGATGCATCCTCCATCGCAAACATTTTCACCTTTTTTGACAGCTCTCATACAACACCGTTTGCGATTATGGCATCACACACAATTTCTCAAAGGGTCTCTGATCGTAGTGTCGCGTTAGCAACATCCTGCAGTAGTGTAAAGGTTGGTTGTGGCATAGAAGGTTAGGCCACGTGGGCATGCAAAATCTTGATAAGCTTATTAAAGGTGATCATATCCTTGGAGTTATGGATGTTATATTTGATAAGGATAGACTTTGCAATGCTTGTCAAGCAGGAAAACAGGTTGGAGGAAGCCATCCTGTGAAAAACATTATGACCATGAGGAGACTGTGGGAGTCCTGGACTAAGGGGTCCTCGGGAGTCCGGCCCGTGTGATGTGGGCCGAACTGATGGGCCGTGAAGACATAAGGTAGAAGGCCTTCCCCGGTGTTTGGATGGGACTCTCCTTTGAGTGGATGGCAAGCTTAACATCCGGATGTGTAGTTTCCTTTCTCTGTAAACCGACTCTGTACAACCCTAGGCCCCTTCGGTGTCTATATAAACCGGAGGATTTAGTCCGTAGAGGCTATCATAATTCATATAGGCTAGACATCTAGGGTTTAGCCATTACGATCTCAAGGTAGATCAACCCTTGTAACCCCTATACTAATCAAATACAATCAAGCAGGACGTAGGGTTTTACCTCCATTAAGAGGGCCCGAACCTAGGTAAACGCCGTGCCCCCTTGTCTCCTGTTACCTTCGAACCTCAGACGCACAGTTCGGGACCCCCCACACGAGATCGGCCAGTTTTGACACCGACATTGGTGCTTTCATTGAGAGTTCCACTGTGCCGTTGATAGAAGGTTCGATGGCTCATTCGATCATCAACAATGATGCTGTTTCGGGGAAACTTTCCTCCCCGGTCAAATTTTTGTGTTCGGCGGCTTCGCTCTGTGTGCCAACTCAATTGGCCACCTCGAATAGATCGACAACTACGTCCCTGGTCATCAGATCAGTTTTGGGAACCTGATTTATGTCGCTAACATCCGAGGAGATTTGATCTTCGAAGGGTTCGTGACCCCGACCACCGCTCTAGCCTTAGATCCGGAGCAAACTGCCGGGTACGAAGATGGGAGTTTGCAGCCCGCCGGAGTCTCTGCTATGAAGCTCACTATCGGAGATCCGGAGGCGATTGTGTCCTCAGCAAGCCTGGAGTCAGACTAGGTTCCCCCTATCATTGAAAGGCCGGACTCGCCCACAGACTCTAGCTTCGAACTCTCGAAGTCCACACCAAGTGGGCATGGCCAGGAGGCTTTTGCCCTGGCTAGCTCTGTGGACTCTCGTTTCCCTGTCCAATCCTCGCTCTTAAACGAGGCTCTGGACTTAATCCGGTCCCTCGCCATTACAGAGGGATCACCTTTGAACTACACCTAGCCCGGATTAGGGGCTAAGAGCAGGGAATTTTATGTCCCACACACCACCCACTTCATAGCCACCGTCGAGGACTTAATCGACATGCTGGATTACACCTCCGAAGACATCAACGGCATGGACGACGATGCCGAAGACGAACAAGGCCAAGACCCACCGTTTACCGGACGTTGGAAGGCCACCTCCACATACGACGTGTATATGGTGGATACACCCAAAGAGGATGACGGCAAAGGCAGGAAGGATCCGGTTGAGGACAAACCTGCTGAGGCATCACCGAAGCGTCGACGCCAGCGACGCCGCTCACGTGAAAAAGACAGTAATACCGGCACCGGAGACAATAACACTCCAGAGAACGCCGAAGACCCTGAAGCCCCCGTCGAGCCCACATTCGAACAGGATGATGTGGAGGAGGGGCAAGTTAACCCCGACGATCCAGTCGGGAACAAAGATTCGGAAGATAGCAACTATCTACCGGTCTTCGAGGATGATGTCAGCCTCGGCAACAAAGATTTCATCATGCCAGAGGAACCCCTCAAGCAAGAGTGCTTTAAGCGCCAACTAATCGCCACTGCGAGAAGCCTAAAAAAGCAGCAGCAATGGCTCCAAGCCGAACAAGATACACTCAACGATAGATTGACCCAGGTCCTAGCTGCCGAAGAATATGGCCTCCAACGCCAACAAAAAGTTATCCGAAGCGTCGGCTACTACCACAATTTGACGACGAGGCCCTCGAGCCAATACCGTCAAGACATGACCGCGCTGATGAACCAGACCGGCCACCACGTGGGCGAGATAAAGCGTCCACCTACGTCGAACACCAACCCGCACCACCTCGCCATAGAGGCAGAGAGACGATGGCTCCAGGATACACCTACACCTACGAAAGGACCTAGAAAATAGAACAGGCCAAGCCAGATCAATCTATGGATCAAGGGGGCGTGCCCCAAGGGGAGAAGACGTCCGTCAAGCCTGGTGCGATAGACATGACCTCACCAGGGCCGAAAACCACATACATATGTAATCCGAACTCCGTCGTGACGTTGCCCGATATAGAGGCGCCGCACACCCCTTACGCTTTACCGATGAGGTAATGCAGCACCAGTTCCCAGAAGGGTTTATACCCGTAAACATCGAATCATATGACGGCACGACATATCCCGCGGTATGGATTGAAGATTTCCTTCTCCATATCCACATGGCCCGCAGTGACGATCACCATGCCATCAAATATCTCCCCTTAAAGCTGAAAGGACAAGCACGACACTGGTTAAACAGCCTCCCAGAGAACTCTATTGGTATCTGGGAAGATGCCTTCAGAGACAACTTCCAAGGTACCTATGTCCGGCCTCCGGACGCCGATGACCTTAGTCATATAGTCTAGCAACCCGGAGAGTCAGCCCGAAAACTCTGGACCAGGTTCTTAATTAAAAAGAACCAAATTGTTGATTGTCCAGACGCCAAAGCCCTCACGGCCTTTAAACACAGCGTTTGTGATGAATGGCTCGCCCGACACCTCGGCCAAGAAAAACCGAAGTCCATGGCAGCACTTACCGCATTCATGACCCGCTTTTGCGCGGGGGAAGACAACTGGCTAGCTCATAGAAGCAGCAACACCAGCGACCCTGGCACCTCTGAAGCCAGAGATGCCAACGGCAGGCCACGACGCAACAAACACAAGCGTCAAAGCAACAATGAAGATACTGAAGGCACGACGGTCAACGCCGGATCCAGTGGCTCTAAACCCGGTCAGCGAAAGAAGCCATTCAAAGGAAACAAAGATGGTCCATCCAGTTTGGACAGAATACTCGATCGGCCTTGCCATATTCATGGCACCCCTAACAATCCTGCCAATCATACCAATAGAAATTGTTGGGTCTTTAAGTAGGCCGGTAAGCTAAACACCAAACATAAGGGTAAGGAGCTGCCTAGCAAGGATGACGATGAGCCTCGCCCACCGAACACAGGGGGGCAAAAGAAATTTCCCTAAGGTAAAAATAGTGAATATGATCTACGTCACTCATATCCCTAAGCGGGAACGCAAGAGCGCACTAAGGGACGTCTACGCCATAGAGCCAGTCGCCCCAAAATTCAACCCATGGCCGGCCTGCCCGAACACCTTTGATCGCAGGGACCATCCGACTAGTATCCATCATGGAGGTTCAGCAACATAGGTCCTCGATCCAATCATCGATGAATTCCATCTCACGCGAGTCCTCATGGACGGCGGTAGTAGTCTTAACCTACTTTATCAGGACACTGTCAGTAAAATGGGTATCGATTCGTCAAGGATCAAGCCTACTAAAACCACCTTTAAAGGAGTAATACCTGGCATGGAGGCCTACTGCACAGGGTCAATAACGCTGGAAGTAGTCTTCGGCTCACCGGATAATTTCCGAAGCGAAGATTTTATCTTCGACATCATCCCCTTCTACAGAGGTTATCATGCACTGCTCAGACGAACTGCTTTCGCCCGTTTCAACGCAGTCCCACACTATACTTATCTAAAGCTCAAGATGCCCGGAACACGTGGTGTTATAACAGTCAATGGAAATATGGAGCGCTCCCTCCATACTGGGGAGAATACCGCGGCTCCCGCAACTGAGGTTCAGGGTGGCCTTATCAAGTCGAATACTTCATCGGCCATCAAGCCCCCGGACACTATCAAACGAGTCCGTTCTACCCTGCAGAACGACAGTTCGGTTCATCCAGAACTAGACTAGCAATTCAGCCTCCATCAAAACCCCCACATAATCGCGGCATACGTACTGCACATACATAACTACGCACTAAAAATACCATGGGCAATGACGGAGGCACACTAAGGACAAAGTCCACAATACGGCTCGACCCTATTCGGGCCTTAATCTTCTTCTTCTTCTCCTTTTCCCCTTTCTCTCTTATTTCAGTTTCTTCAAAACCTAGATCATTTTTCGATGGTACAAGGGCCCTCTTCCAGGCCCTTTCTATATGTACGATCGTTGATCCTCTCAAAGGATCCTTCACCAAGGTGAAAAGCAGTGCAGACGTGCGGCAGGATGTCCAAAGGATCTTCAAGACCACCTTTTTAGGACCTGTATACAGCTTTCCCTTGTTCACAAATTCTTGGCATGTAAAATAGCCTTGATGCTTATGGCATTCTCTGCAAGAGCACGTGTTGACGTATCAATCAGACTATTGTGGGAACAGTTTTGCCCAACCATATTTGGTATTAGCTTATTTCATAATCTGTACTCCTTCTTCACATCAGATTGACATAATACACCTCGACATAAATTGCCATGGGCTCTATTCGGCCATGTATATTTTTCAAAAAAAAAAGTCTGAACACTTTTATAGTACACTTCGGCGTCCCGAATACCGCATTATATGCATCGGCTCTGAATCATGTCTTTGGTAAATAGTTGGGTTGCCTGACTCCTGTGGTTACCACCTTACGTTCCGCTTGCTCGGCTAAGGTAGTAAAGGGAGAACTACTGCGATTGTGTTTCTGGTTCGTCCGGTCAAACACCTCAGTAGAGAAAGCCGAAAACTGACTGTCATGATATACCGAGAGCTCGTCAGCGGTTCAGCGACTTACTAAATCTTTTGCATTTTTTTCCATATTATACGAAGGACTGGCCTTCACCCAGTCACGCGCCTAAAGCATCCAAGTTTGGATAGCCGCACACGCACCAGGGGCTAGCCCCATTGTAAAACTCCTATGGTCAAGTGAGAGTGATAAAGCCGCATAGTCTGATTGCCTGGTTCGTTGCACAATCACCTCCGTTATGGACCAAGACATTGGGTCAAGTGTGGTTATGTGCTATTCCGAACACCCCCGTAGTATCTACGTGGGGGCTGAAGCTGACGACTAGCAAACTTTCTGATATAAAAAATGGCCGAACATGAGGAAAATAATTATAGATAACGGCATAAATATATTATAAAGGCCTTGGTTCATAAGACAAAGTCTGGGCAGCCCGGATACATTGATTCAAACATAATATCCTTCGAGCATTGACCCTCTATTAAACGGGAACCCTCTAGGACGTCTTTGAAATATCGCTCTGGCTTGCGACAGTCCTTGCCTTCAGGTGGGCCCTCAACTGCCACGATGGCGGCCTTCATCTTTGCCTAGTGCATCTTGACACGGGCAAATGCCATCCGAGCACCCTCAATGGACGAAGAGCGCTTCACAGCTTAAATTCGGGGTAGGGCGTCAGCGAGCCACTTGACCAGGCCGAAGTAGCTGCTAGGAATGGGTTCGGCTGGCCTTAGCCAGACATCCTATGCAGCTCCGCCAGCTGCATCATTTGGTCATTCAACAGTGCTGGATGCTCCGGCGCTAGGTACTGTGACCAGAAGAGTTTCTCCATCGTGTTCCTCTCTTGGGCCCAGAAAAACTTTGCACCTTAGTGGCGCTCTTCGAAAGATCCGCAAACGCATCTAGAGAACTCCATAGTCGAGTAAGCAGGGCATATTTTTGACTGCCGAATTTACTCTGCAAAAGAAAGAGCTTACCAACCACTATCTGTTCAGCCTGCTTGATCTCCTCGCGAGCCGCCCGGGACTCAGTCCGCGCCTCATTGGCCGCTTGGAGAGCCTTGAAGAGTTCAACTAATTGGGCCTTATTTTTCTCCTCCAAGGCCTCATACTTACCAGCAGCGTCCTTGAGCTCTTGCTCGACTTCGGTCACCCTCTCATCATACTGGCGGCGGGTGGCCTGCTCGGCCTTTAAGTCTGCAGTCGCTTTTATCAGCAGCCACTTTTCTCACCCTTGCTTGCTCTTTGGCTTGCGACAGGGAGCCCTTGAGGGTCTCGACCTCGGCCGCATTGCCCGCAATCATTTATATGACAAAGTGTGTGAGCTTAAACTCTGCATTCGCATATAATTTCAGTTGTACAAACAACCTTTAAAAAAACATACCTTGCGCCTCATCGAACCGCTTGTTAATGCGGTCGAGGTCATCATCGGCAAGCTTCAGCTTCCGCTTGAGTAGGGAAACTTCAGCGGCCTAGGTGGTCGCCGCCAATAGGGAAGTCTGTTCATTCAATAGATATCTACGTTACCTTCTGCAATAATCATTTGATCCTCTGTTCGGCTTTTTTCCAAAAGCGAACAGAGTCTTTGGGGCTACTATCTGTATACAAGCATATTTCCTTCATATGAAAAAGCATCTTACGTCGCATACCACAAAGCCCGTCAGTAGGCTGGTGAAGGCTTTGTTCAACCCGCTCTTGGAAGACTGAATCTTCTCAACCACCGTACCCATCAGGGTACGGTGCTCCTCCACAACAGAAGCACGTCGAAGAGCTTCCACCAAAGTGTCTGGCGCCTCCGGATTGATGGAGGTGACCGGTGGAGTCGACGCTCCCCCCTCCTTCAAAGGGGGTTGCTCGCTCGATTTCGGAGCCGTGTGGGTCTTTGGAATGGTGTTCGGCTGGGGGCCGGATTGGTCATGGCCCCCGTCGTCAGTCTCCATAGGGGTTGGTTCCCCCATGTTCTCGACAACTGAGGTGTTACCCTCTGGCGCCATCTTTGTGGCCTCCCGCACCTCTCCATGGCCTAGAGAGGCTCTTTGGGACAACACTTCAGTGTCGTCCGTAGCGGCTGGCGGGGAGGCTCGCAGAGGCATCTCGCTCTCCACCATCCCCGGCTCCAGCGAGTTCCCCGAAGATGATGATATTTGGGGGAGATCGCGGGCCGAACTGAAGCACACAATACAAATGTGTTAGAATTACAATCATAAAAACTGGATATACATACAGTATCTTTGGATACTTACGATGCGGCCAGGGGCTTCGACCTAGGGCGCCACTCGGGGATGGCTTCGGCATCCGAATCCAAGCCGTCCGAGAGGGATATCTTCCCCCTGTTGGACGCCTCCGCCTCTGGGTCTATGGAGGCCTCCCTTTTCTTCTTCCCCCCCTTAAGGGGAAAATAGCTCTCTTCTTCCTCCTAATCTTCGTCTTCATCTCCATATCTCCAAACACAGCGTACGAAGTGCCTTTATGACGGAGGCCACCTTTGGCCTCCTTGCCCTTCTTCTCTGGTGCCTGACAAGGCGCCGGGACCAGCATCCTCGTTAAAAGAGGAGTGGCTGGGTTTTCGGGCAGCGGCGTTGGATACCTCATCCCCTCCACCTTCGCTGTCCAGCCCTGAATAAGGAATGGACATCTCAGTATACCCTTTGATTTATGGACCGAAATTATGTCCGTAAGTAAGAACCTTACCTCAGTAGAAGGATTTGTGCTGTCGAGACCGATGTCTTCGGTCTTCTTCGGCCACGTCTTCTGGGCCTTAAAAAGCAGTTTCCAGATCTCTTTGTGAGTTGTACCGAAGAAGTGCTGCAGGGTCCGGGGGCCATCCGGATTAAACTCCCACATGCAGAGAGGACGGTGTTGGCATGGGAGGATTCGGCGGAAGAGCATCACCTGAATCACGTCAGTGAGACTGGTGTGCTTATTTATCATACTCTTGATGCGCTTTTGCAGTGTCATCACTTCGTCGGTCGACCCCCAGTCCAGACCCTTGTTGGTCAAAGAAGTGAGACGCATAGGCAACCCAGATCTAAATTCAGGAGCGGCTGCCCATTTGGTACCCTGGTGTTCGGTGATATAGAACCACTCCCGCTGGCACACCTTCATGGTCTCCATGAAGGCTCCTTTGGGCCAAGTGGTGTTGGGGAGTTTGCTCACCATGGCACCGCCGCAGTCGGCATGCTGCCCGCCAACCACCTTCGGCTTCACGTTGGAGACTTTGAGCCATAGGCTGAAATGGGGTGGAATGTGAAGGAGCGCCTCGCACACGACGATAAACGCCGAGATGTGGAGGAAGGAGTTTGGGGCTAGATCGTGGAAATCTAGCCCGTAATAAAACATGAGGCCGCGGACAAAAGGGTGAAGTGGAAACCCTAGTCCACAGAGAAAGTGAGGGATGAGCACAACCCTCTGGCCGAGCACTGGAGTGGGGGTGACTTGCTCTTTGTCCGGGAGCATGTGTGCGATTTCTGCGGTCAAGTACTTCACCTCCTGGAGTTCCTTAATGTCCTTCTCCATGACGGAGGAGGCCATCCACTTGCCCTGTGAGCCGGATCCGGACATGGCTGGGGAGGTTGGGCGGTGAAAAAGACTGAAGCTTGGGTGCTGGAGCTCGAGGATGGGAAGGCTGAGGAAGGAAGATGGCGTGGGGTAAAAATATGGATCTTTATCCACTTATATAGTCAGTGAATATCAAGCGCCCCCACAAGCCTTAAAACTTGCCAGTTCCCAAGGGGTTGTGCGAATGGCATGGTTGGATTACCCAAACCTGTATTGATGAAAATCCCGCAATAAGGGGACACGATCTCTGCTTTGACAAGATGTGTCAATGGAGGCTACGCCTCGAAACATGAAGCGAGAGGCCAAAAAACGGTTCGAAATAATAAAAAGGCCAGACATGACGTTTCGCCAGAAAAGCTGTCAGTAGACATACATTATTAAGTATTATACCCTTGTGGTTAAGGGTTGTAACTGTTATACAGAGCCAGATACAGTTCTCTTGCTCAGAAGACTGCTTTGTATGCGGAGAAGGAACCCGCCTTGCAATGCCGAAGACAATCTATGAGCCGAACACATCGTCATTGAAGACTAGTTCAGGGGCTACTAAGGGAGTCTTGGACTAGGGGGTCCTCGGGAGTCCGGCCCGTGTGCTGTGGACCGGACTGATGGGCCATGAAGACACGAGGTAGGAGGCCTTCCCCTGTGTCCGGATGAGACTCTCCTTTCCGTGGATGGCAAGCTTAACGTCCGAATGTGTAGTTTCCTTTCTCCGTAAACTGACTCTGTACAACCCTAGGCCCCTCCGGTGTCTATATAAACCGGAGGGTTTAGCCCGTAGAGGCTATCATAATTCATATAGGCTAGACATCTACGGTTTAGCCATTATGATCTTGAGGTAGATCAACTCTTGTAACCCCCTATACTCATCAAATACAATCAAGAAGGACATAGGGTTTTACCTCCATTAAGAGGACCCAGACCTGGGTAAATGTCGTGTCCCCCTTTGTCTCCTATTACCTTCGATCCTCAGACACACAGTTCGGACCCCCTACCCGAGATCGGCCGGTTTTGACACCGACAGAGACCGCTCGAGCTACTTCATATGGATCTTTTTGGTCCCAACGCCTACAAGAGTCTCGGTGGTAACTCGTTCGGTTTAGTCATTGTTGATGACTTTTCAAGATTTACGTGGGTGTTCTTTCTTGATGATAAATCACGGGTCCAAAAGAACTTCAAGAACTTCACTAGGGAGGCCCAAAATCAATTTGAAGTGAAGATCAAGAAGGTTCGCAGTGACGATGGAACGAAGTTCAAGAACACCAATGTGGATACCTTTCTTGGCGAAGAAGGGATTTCACATGAGTTCTCGGCTACGTACACACCTCAACAAAATGGAGTTATTGAGAGGAAGAACCGAACACTTATTGAGATGGTGAGAATGATGCTTGATGAATACAAGACGCCAAAACACTTTTGGGCAGAAGCAGTTGAGAGAGCTTGTCATGCAACAAATCGTCTATATCTTGACAAGCTTCTTGGCAAAATGGTATATGAGCTTCTCACCGGTAACAAACCCTAAGTTGGATACTTTCGAGTATTTGGCTCAAAGTGCTACATTCTTGATAAGCATCATCGTTCGAAATTTGCTCCTAAATCTCATGAAGGTTTCCTACTCGGTTATGGCGCAAACTCTCACACTTACCGTGTCTACAACAATTTCACCCGAAAGGTTGAAGAGATGGTAGATGTGAAGTTTGATGAATCTAACAGCTCGCAAGTAGAGCAATTGCCAATTGTTGTAGGAGATAAATACCATTAGAAAGCAATACAAGACTTTTCTATTGGCAAGATTCGCCCAATGGAGGTGAAGGAGAGTACCTCGTCCGTTCTAGTGGAAGCCTCAACTTCACGGCAAGGTGAACCACAAGTTTACTTGGAGGCATCCACAAGTGGAACACGCCAAGATGAAGGAAACAAGGAAGTACAACAAGATGAACCTCATCAACCTCCTTCTCCACCTCCACAAGAGAACAACAACACCAACAATGAAGAAGGCCAAGAGGAAGAACAAGGTGATGAAGAGGATGTTCCACCCCGACCCAAACAAAAGCCCTCACGAGTTAGATAAAGAGTTTCAAGAGATCATCCCGTCGAACAAATCTTTGATGATATTTAAACCGGGAGAATTACTCTCTGTAAAACTTGTTTGGCTAATTTTTGTGAACATTACTCATTCATCTCTAGTATTGAACCTATGAAGGTTGAAGAAGCTCTTAATGATTTGGATTGGGTGAACACCATGCACAAAGAGCTACACAATTTCGAGAGGAACCAAGTGTGGACATTGGTAGAAAAGCCAGACAACAACCAAAATGTCATTGGAACAAAATGGGTGTTTTAGAATAAGCAAGATGAAGATGGACAAGTTCTACGCAACAAGGAGGTATGGACTATGGTGAGACATATGCCCCTGTTTCTAGACTTGAGTCCATACGCATCTTACTTGCTTATGCCAATCACCATGATATCACATTATACCAAATGGACATTAAAAGTGCTTTTCTAAATGGTGAAATTGAGGAGGAAGATTATGTCAAACAACCTCCCGGCTTTGTTAATCCCAAGAAACCTAATCATGTTTACAAACTTCACAAAGCTCTTTATGGTCTTAAACAAGCTCCTAGAGCATGGTATAAATGCTTGACTAAGTTTGTTATTGAAAAGGGCTTTGAGATTGGAAAAATTTATTCTACACTTTTTATGAAAAGGATTAATGGTGAATTATTTGTGTGCCAAATTTATGTGGATGATATCATATTTGGTTCAACTAACCCTCATTTTAGTGAAAAGTTTGGAAGGCTAATGTTGGAGAAGTTTGAGATGTCTATGATGAGTGAACTCAAGTTCTTTCGTGGTTTGCAAATCAAGCAAACTAAGGAGGGTACCTTTGTTTCCCAAACAAAGTATACCAAGGACTTACTCAATAAGTTCAACATGCAAGAAAGCGAAGGTATGAAAACACCATGCCTACTAGTGGACATCTTGACTTGACTAAGGATGGCAAACCGGTTGACCAAAAGGTTTACCGCTCTATGATTGGTTCGTTATTATATCTATGTGCCTCCCGTCCCGATATTATGTTAAGTGTGTGCATGTGTGCACGATATCAAGCGGCCCCTAAAGAATGTCATCTTAAGGCTGTGAAAAGGATAGTGAGATACTTAATTCATACACCAGACTTTGGCATTTGGTATCCTAAGAGGTCTTCTTTTGATCTTGTTGGCTACTCCGACTCGGACTATGCCAGTGACAAGGTTGATAGAAAGTCCACGTCGGGCACTTATTAATTTCTTGGAAGATCTCTTGTGTCTTGGTCCTCCAAGAAACAAAACTCGGTATCCTTATCCACCGCTGAAGCGGAATACATTGCCACCAGTTATGGTGTCCTCAGTTACTTTGGATGACCCAAACTCTTAAAGACTATGGGATACATGTGAAACATGTTCCATTGCTTTTTGATAATGAAAGTGCTATAAATATTCCTCACAATCCTGTCTAACATTCTCGAACTAAGCATATTGAAGTTCGTCATCATTTTATTCGAGATCTTGTTGCTAAAGGAGACATCAATCTTAAGCATGTACTTACCGATAAGCAATTGGTATTCACCAAACCGCTTGATGAGAAAGTAATTTGCCGTTTGATAGGTGAATTGAACATTATTGATGCCTCAAATTTGGAGTAGAAACTCCATTTGGATACACGCAAGGCATGAGCCTTTGACTAATCCTTGATAATTCTCTTATGATGATGATCATATGTCTTGGATCTATACTTGTACCCTTGCATGTTATCTAACCCTTGTAGGTACTTGGATGAGCCCAAATCTATGAAATTGCAACCCACTCACATATTGTACAATCTCTACAGCACCAAGTCTTTACAGTATGGTGGTTGAAGACAAGGAAGCATGAATCCTTTCAACATATCCTTTGACAATTTCAAGTTTTATGATTATTATTTCGGATACACAAGTGCTCTTGCTTGCAAGACTAACCCATTGATACGTCTCCAACATATCTATAATTTTTTATTGTTCCATGCTGTTTTATTATCAATCTTGGATGTTTTATAATCATTTTATAGTCATTTTATATCATTTTTTGGTACTAACCTATTGACATAGTGCCAAGTGCCAGTTGCTGTTTTCCATGTTTTTTACATCGCAGAAAATCAATATCAAATGGAGTCCAAATGCCATGAAACTTTACGGAGATTTTTTACGGGCCAGAAGGAAGGCAATGGGCCCTGGTTGCACCTGGGGGGGTGCCCCGAGGGGCACAACCAACCAGGGCACGCCAGGAGGCCCTGTCGCGCCCTGGTGGGTTGTGCCCACCTCGGGTGCCCCCGGACCGCCTCTTTGCTCTATAAATACCCCAAAAATACCAGAACCCTAGGGGAGTCGACAAAATATTCATCTAGCCGCCGTAGAGTCCAGAATCACTAGATCCAATCTAGACACCATCACAGAGGGGTTCAACACTTCCATTGGTGCCTCTCTGATGATGCGTGAGTAGTTCATTGTAGACCTTCGGGTCTGTAGTTAGTATCTAGATGGCTTCATCTCTCTCTCTCTCTCTCTCTTGATCCTCAATACAATGTTCTCATGGAGATCCATATGATGTAACTCTTTTTGCGGTGTGTTTGTTGGGATCGATGAACTTTGAGTTTATGATCATATCTATCTTTTTATATCCATGAAAGTATTTGAGTTTCTTTGATCTCTTTTATGCATGATCTCTTATAGCCTCATATTTCTTCTCTGGTAGTTGGGTTTTGTCTGGCCAACTTGATCTATTTATCTTGCAATGGGAAGAGGTGCCCGGTAGTGGGTTCGATCTTACGGTGCTTGATCCCAGTGACAAAAAGGGAACCGACACGTATGTTTCGTTGCTACTAAGGATAAAAAGACGAGATATATATCTACCGCCATATAGATAAACGGATCTTGTCTACATCATGTCATCATTCTTATTGCATTACTCCAGTTTTCCATGAACTTAATACACTAGATGCATGCTGGATAGCGGTCGATGTGTGGAGCAATAGTAGTAGATGTAGGCAGGAGTCGGTCTACTAATCTTGGACATGATGCCTATGTAATGATCATTGCCTGGATATCGTCATAATTATTTGAAGTTCTATCAATTGCCCAATAGTAATTTGTTTACCCACTGTTTGCTATTTTTTTCTCGAGAGAAGCCACTAGTGAAACCTATGGCCCCCGGGTCTTCTTTCTCATATATTTGCCTTGCGATCTACTTTTCCTTTGCATTTTTATTCATATCTATTAAACCAAAAATCCAAAAATACCTTGCTGCAATTTATTTTATTTGGTGTTCAATCTATCAATCTACTACAATTTACCTCACGTCCGCTTGCCTATCTTGAGGCGCCATACCCCGGAAGGGATTGACAACCCCTTTAATACGTCGGGTTGCGAGGTGTTGTTATTTGTGTGTTGGTGCTGCTTATGTTGTGTTGCTTGGTTCTCCTACTGGTTCGATACCTTGGTTTCATAACTAAGGGAAATACCTACCGTCGCTGTGCTACATCATCCCTCCCTCTCCAGGGAAACACCGATGTAGTTCCAGCTACCATCAAGGAGAATTTCTGGCGCCGTTGCCGGGGAGAATCAAGTCAAGATAGCCTCCCGTCAACCTGCCAAATTCCACCATTGCCGGGGAGGATCTTCAACATAACCAGGTTCCTAATCACAAATCTCATCTCCTTGCAATTTACATTATTTTCCATTTTCCTCTCGTTTTCCTCCCCCCACTTCACAAAAATTTGCCATTTTATTCGCCTCTCTTTTTCCGTTCGCCATTTTCTTGCCGGATCTGTTTTTGAATGAAATCTAGTTGTGTGGTCATCATGACTCAAGAGAACACCAAGTTATGTGATTTCTCAAATACCAACAACAATGATTTTATTGGCACTCTGCTTTCTCCTCTCGCCACTAGTGCGGAGACTTGTGATATTAATGTTGCATTGCTGAATCTTGTTATGAAAGACCAATTTTCCGGTACTCCTAATCAGGATGCCGCGTCCCATCTCAATACCTTCGTGGAATTATGTGATATGCAAAAGAAAAAAGATGTGGACAATTATGTGGTCAAGATGAAATTATTTCCGTTCTCTTTTCGTGATTCTGCAAAAAAATTGGTTCTCTTCTTTGCCTCGCAATAGTATCGAGTCTTGGAATAAGTGCAAAGATGCTTTTATCACTAAGTATTTTCCTCCCACAAAAATTATTTCCCTTAGATCCCAGATCATGAATTTCAAGCAACTTGAACATGAGCATGTTGCGCAATCTTGGGAAAGGATGAAAATGATGCTAAGGTATTGCCCAACTCATGGGTTAAATCCTTGGATGATCATACAATTTTTTTATGTGGGATTGAATTTTGTTTCTCGTAATCTTTTAGATTCCGCCGTGGGTGGTACTTTTATGGAAATTAATTTGGGTGAAGCCACCAAATTTCTTGATAATATCATGACAAATTATTCACAATGGCATACCGAAAGAGCTCCTACAAGTAAAAAAATTAATTTGGTTGAAGAAATTTCTTCTTTGAGTGATAAATTGATCCTCTTATGAAATTGGTTGCGAGTAGAAGTGCTCCTATTGATCTTAATGATATGCCTTTGTCTACTTTGATTGAGCAAAATAGTGATGCCATTGATGTGAATTTTATTTCTTGCAATAATTTCAACAACAATGCTTATAGAGGAAATTTTAATCCTAGGCCTTTTCCTAGTAATTCCTCCAACAATTATGGCAATTCCTATGGAAAACAATCTTATAATAATAGGAACACCTCTGATCTTGAGAATAATATTAAAGAATTTATCAATACTCAAAAAGCTTTCAACACTTCCATAGAAGAAAAGTTGAATATGATTGATGATTTGTCTAGAAGGGTTGATAGAATTGCTCATGATGTGGAAAATCTCAAGATGAAAATTTTTGTGCCTAAAGTAGATGAATCAATTAAAACTCTTTATGTTTCTATGGATGAAAGTAAGAAAAGAACTGCTATGCTTAGAGCTAAAAGAGAATTTAAAAAAAAGCTTTTTCTAGTGATTCTTCTTGCAAATGTGATGAAGATATTAAAATGATAGGTGTTTCTTCTATTGATTCCTTGTTTAGTAAAGTTAAGAATGATGAAAAATGGACTGGAGAAGATTCAACTTTAGGTAGAAGGTGTCCCAATATTTTGGAGGGTGAAAATCTTGTTGAGAAAATTGATGAAAGTGGGTTTGGAGAGGTCAAAATTTTAGCTAGTGATGCACCCACTATATTGGATTACAAAGACTTTAATTATGATAGTTTCTCTTTGATTGTATTTCTTTGTTGCAATCCATGATAAATTCACCCCATGCTTATGAACAAAACAAAGCTTTTACTAAACATATTGTTGATGCTATGATGAAAGCTTTGGAAGAAAAGTTGGAATTAGAAGTTTCAATTCCTAGAAAATTTTATGATGAGTGGGAACCTACTATCAAAGTTAGGATTAAAAATTATGAGTGTTTTTCTTTGTGTGACTTGGGTGTTAGTGTTTCCACAATTCCGAAATCTTTATGTGATGTGATTGGTCTTACCAATCTTGAAGAATGTTCCTTGAATTTGCACTTGGCAGATTCTACTATTAAAAAGCCTATGGGAAGAATTAATGATGTTCTTATTCTTGCAAAGGAATTATGTGCCCATAGATTTTATTGTTCTTGATATTGATTGCAATCCGTCTTGTCCAATTATTCTTGGTAGACCGTTTTTACGCACTATCGGTGCCGTGATTGATATGAAAGAAGGCAATATTAAGTTCCAATTTTCTTTGATGAAAGGTATGGAACACTTTCCTAGAACAATAATTAGGCCACCTTATGAATCAATCATGAGGGCATCTTATGGATCTCGAACCATAGATGACAAAATTTAGATCCTTACTTTATGCCTAGCTAAGGGCGTAAAACTATAGCGCTTGTTAGGAGGCAACCCAATGAATAAAATTTATTTTTGCTATTTTCTTTCTATTCTTGAGTGTTTGCATAATTATGCTACGGTTATAATTGTGTTTTTTTATGTTTTAATTAGTGTTTGTGCCAAGTAAATCCTTTAGGATCTTCTTGGGCAATAGTTGTTTGATCTTGCTGAAAAAACAGAAACTTTTACGCTCACGAAATTAGTTTTCATTTTTTACCAGAGAGATATAAAATACCCATTCCAATTGAAGTAGATCAATAAACAAAGTTCTCAGGTCTTCCTAATTGTTTCAGAGTTTTTTGAGTTACAAAAGTATTCTAAATAGTCAGATTGCTACAGAATGTTTTATTTTGACAGATTCTGTTTTCTTTGTGTTGTGTGCTTATTTTGATGGCTCTATGGTTTTCTTTGATGAGTTTTTGCCATAGAAAAGTTGGAATACAGTAGATATAATACAAAAACAAAATATGAATTGATTTTATACAACACTTATAGTAGTGGTTTATTATTCTTATACTAACGGATCTCACGAAGGCTTTGTTGAGTTTTATGTGATTGAAGTTTTCAAGTTTTGGGTTATCTTACGATGGATGAAGGAAGGATGTAAGAGCCTAAGCTTGGGGATGCCCCGGCATCCCAAGATATTGTCCAAGAATGAGTGACCAACTTAGCTTGGGGATGCCCCCGAGTGGCACCCCCCGCTTTCTTCCAACAACTATCCGTATTTTACTCGAGACTATATTTTTATTCGTCACATGATATGTGTTTTGCTTGGAGCGTCTTGTATGATATGTGTCTTTGCTTGTTTTGTTTTGTGTTTTAAGTCATCAATCATTGCTGGACACACCTTTTTGAGAGAGAAAAATTATATCATGACTTATTGGAATTGCTCTCTATGCTTCACTTAAATCTTTTATGAACTAGGACTTGCTCTAGTGCTTCACTTATACCTTTTTGAGCACGGTGTGCTTTGTTATTTTTGAATAAATGCTCTCTTGCTTCACTTATATTTTTTTGAGAGTTAGTAAAATTTTGAAGAAATTCTCTCTTGCTTCACTTAAATTATTTTGAGAGAAAGAAAATTTGTTATGCTCATGATCTTCACTTATATTTGTTTGAGCTTATAAAAAGCAACACATTAAAATTAGTGCCAAAGTGAGAGATATCCAAGAAGGATAAAGTGCAAGAAAATGTCATGAAGATCATTGGACAAAATAAACTTGATTCTTAGTAATATTTTTGAGATATGATAATGAGATATGTGAGTTATGTTGATGAGTAATTGTGCTCTAGTAAGAATATTGGTGTTAAGGTTTGTGATTCCCTATGCATGCACGAAAGTCAATAATCATGTAATGAAAATTATATCCTACTTGTGGTGCATTATTCGGTGTTAATTATGCTTAATGCTTGCTTATGAGATTATTTGTTTCTTGGTTGGTCGCTTCTCAATCTTTTTGCTAGCCTTCATTTTGCACCAAGTATGACCTCTACTTGTGCATCCAAAATCTTTTAAACCAGTTTTGCCACGTGAGTCCATTATATCTACCTATATGCGGTATTCTTTTGCCGTTCTAAGCAAATTTGCATGCGCCATCTCTAATTTCAAAATAAACTTCTCTTTTGTGTGTTTATTCTGCTCGCGGAGCGGTGAGGGGTGGCTAATATTTTCCATGCTAGATGTGTTATTCTCAAGATGAGTGTTTATTCACTTGTCATTGCACGAGAGTAAGGGAAAGGTATTAGGTATGCCCAGTCTTGAAATGCAAAAAGAAATGAATTTACTTTATGTTGAAAAATAATAAATTCCTTAGACAGTGTTGGTATGGAGGGCACCCGTGGATACGGTTAGCCATGGAAAGTGAAAGTTATGGTGCAAAAAGGAATAAACTTTATTTTATGTTTGGGAACCGCCTAGGATATATCTATGCATGGAAAGTATTGGGAACTCTAAGTCGTTTTCGTTGGTGGGGTGGATACACCTCCCAAAATGTTTTTATCTCATTTTTTCGCTTTGAGCTCTGGCACCTCTACAAATCCCTACTTCCCTTTGCGAAGGGCCTATAACGAGATTGGGTGTAGTTAATATTCGAGTGTGTGTAGTTAATATGATCATGCTCAAGTATTGGGTGTAGTTAATATTCGAGTGTGTTTCATGAATGGATCAATGTTTGAGCATGATGGGCTAGGGATAACTTGTTTTAGCATTGATATTTTGAAAGACATGGTTGCTTGTTGATATGCTTGAGTATCTAAATTATTATGTGAAAACTAGACTATTGCTTTGAATCACATAAAATTCCAAATGTCCATGCTATGAAGAAAAGAATATGATATGACTTGATGAACAACACTCCACATCAAAAATTATATTTTTATCACTTACCTACTCGAGGACGAGTAGGAGTTAAGCTTGGGGATGCTGATACGTCTCCAAGGTATCTATAATTTTTTATTGTTCCATGTTGTTTTATTATCAATCTTGGATGTTTTATAATAATATTATAGTCATTTTATATCATTTTTGGTAGTAACCTATTGACGTAGTGCCAAGTGTCAGTTGTTGTATTTTCCATGTTTTTACATCATAGAAAATCAATATCAAACGGAGTCCAAATGCCACGAAACTTTATGGAGATTATTTATGGGCCAGAAGGAAGGCAATGGGCCCTGGTTGCACCTGGGGGTGCCCCAAGGGGGGCACAACCCACCAGGGCGCGCCAGGAGGCTCGGGTGCCCCTCGGACTACCTCTTTGCTCTATGAATACCCCAAAATACCAGAACCCTAGGGGAGTCGACAAAATATTCATCCAGCCGCCGTAGAGTCCAGAATCACCAGATCCAATCTAGAAACCATCACAGAGGGGTTCACCACTTCCATTGGTGCCTCTCCGTTGATGCGTGAGTAGTTCTTTGTAGACCTTCGGGTCCGTAGTTAGTAGCTAGATGGCTTCATCTCTCTCTCTCTCTCTTGATCCTCAATACAATGGTCTCTTAGAGATCCATATGATGTAACTCTTTTTGCGGTGTGTTTGTTGGGATCGATGAACTTCGAGTTTATGACCAGATCTATGTTTTTGTATCCATGAAAGTATTTGAGTTTCTTTGATCTCTTTTATGGATGATCTCTTATAGCCTCATATTTCTTCTCCGATATTTGGGTTTTGTCTGGCCAACTTGACCTATTTATCTTGCAATGGGAAGAGGTGCCCGGTAGTGGGTTCGATCTTACGGTGCTTGATCCCAGTGACAGGAAGGGAACCGACACGTATGTATCGTTGCTACTAAGGATAAAAAGACGAGATCTATATCTACCGCCATATAGATAAACGGATCTTGTCTACATCATGCCATTGTTCTTATTGCATTACTCTGTTTTTCCATGAACTTAATACACTAGATGCATGCTGGATAGCGGTCGATGTGTGGAGTAATAGTAGTAGATGTAGGCATGAGTCTGTCTACTAATCTTGGACATGATGCCTATGTAATGATCATTGCCTGGATATCGTCATAATTATTTGAAGTTCTATCAATTACCCAACAGTAATTTGTTTACCCACCGTTTGCTATTTTTTTCTCGAGAGAAGCCATTAGTGAAACCTACGGCCCCCGGGTCTTCTTTCTCATATATTTGCCTTGCGATCTACTTTTCCTTTGCATTTTTATTCAAATCTATTAAACCAAAATCCAAAAATACCTTGCTGCAATTTATTTTATTTGGTGTTTGATCTATCAATCTACTACAATTTACCTCACGTCCGCTTGGCTATCTTGAGGCGCCCTACCCCGGAAGGGATTGACAACCCCTTTAACATGTCGGGTTGCGAGGTGTTGTTATTTGTGTGCAGGTGCTGCTTTCGTTGTGTTGCTTGGTTCTCCTACTGGTTCGATACCTTGGTTTCATAACTGAGGGAAATACCTACCGTCGCTGTGCTACATCATCCCTCCCTCTCCAGGGAAATACTGATGTAGTTCCATTTACCATCACCGATGTAGGTAGATGAACTCAAACTACAAGTGGTGCTTCCAAGTCTTGATGAACTACATCAAGCTTGAGCACCCAACGCAAGTTCAACTACATGATCAAGATCAACACCACTGCCCAAGGTATGTTATTCCATCTTAGAGAAGCTTTACCCTAAGTCATGGGTCAAAGCAGCTCAACAAGATGCGAATACATCAAAATGCTTAAACGAAAAATGGTAACCCCATTTTGAGCCTAAACGATGAGTATGACCTACGATCAAGTGTTATGGCTTGACTCCTCAGTCAATATACTCTAACATAGGTGACTTTGTCACCGACCCTTTCTAGATGAAGTTCTCTAGTGTTTTCTTGTGTTATTGCATTTATTCCTTGCTTGTTTGTTCCCCTAATTCAAAAAAGAACTTCATCTAGATTCCATTTCTTTCACTACAAAAAAATACACTTCCATGATGATACATGTTTGTCACTGTAGGTCACATTTTTTTGTCATACATGTACATCCATGACGATTTTATGATAGAATCAATATAGTCATACTTGTGTTGTTGTAGAAGTGTTCCATGACATTACCAAAATTATCATCATGGAAGTGTCCACTTCCTTGACGATAAATCACGCGTCATAGAAGTGTTTTCGTCAAGGGTAACCGACACGTGGCATCCACCATAATGGGTCGCTGTTAAGCTACCAGGTTCTGGTTTCGATCCGGTAACCCGTTAACAGCCCGGACCAATGGGGATTTTCCACATGTAAAATACTGAATGGCCAGAGGAACCACGTGTCGGCTCACCGTTGGGACAGATGTCATCCACTCATTGGACAGAAGGCGCCTATGATACGTCGACACGTGGCACGGCCCAACAGAGGCCCATACCAGTGAAAAGGCCGGTCTGTTTGACTTGGTCAAAAGGTAGTGGGCCGGCCCACGGAAAGCCTGTTAACGACATGTTCGCATATAGCCAATTTACAGCCGCTAAGTCATGACCCGTTATGGCTTCTCTAAATTAGGCCTGGTAGCGTCATCTGGGCCGTCCAATATGATTTCAGCATGTTGTATCTTCTGGCCCATGTATGGCCCATGACATCTTTCAACCCATATGAGGCCCTTTGTAACTCTTAGCCCATTAACGACCTGTGGTGAAACTGGCCCATAATGAATAGTGTATCACTTTATATCCATTAACGACCCATTAGTCCGTCGGCCATTTCTAGCCCGTGTTAACTTTCGGCCTTCTAAGGGCCCATTTATTCTTGGGCTCATTTCTAGAATTCAATTACTTACGGTCCACTACTGGGCTGTTCCGCTTGTGGGCCAAACTCAGCCCGTGGTTACAGTCGGCCTGTTTGTGGCCCATTAACCCATTGGGCTATTTTCATAGCGCCATCAAATACGGCCTATTAACAGCTTGTTATGGTCGGGCATAAAACAGACAATTTCCACTCTTGCCTGTTTTACGACCCATTTTGCGGTCCGTTATTGGCCCACGAATTGTACGGCCCATGTTTGGCAAAATGATTATACGCCCCGTACTAGGCCCATAGATGAGACGGCCCGTAGAAGGCCCATAGATGATACAACCCGTAGAAGGCCCATGGATCCTACGGCCCGTAGAAGGCCCATGGATCCTACGGCCCGTGGAGGGCCATGGTTACTACAGAAGGTAGCATGACCATGGTCACAACAGTCCATGTGTTGCCATGGTTATTGTGTTCTAGTTATAAAAATAGGTTATTGTGGCTACTAGGAAAATGCGGAAAAAGAACTACAATGACTACAAGCAAACAACTAAACAAGACAATAAGGAAATAAATAAGCAAGCAACTAAAGCTAGGCTATTGCGGCTATTACACATATTACATCCACTGGGCATCATAGTTCACCACCAGTGCAAATATAGGGAACAAAGCAGCATATTACATACACTGGCCATCTAAATTGGCCACCAGTGCAAATAAACGTGACATCAAAATAAGTCCATAACTAAAACAACTTCATATGAGCTCAAGAAACGTTATCCTAGGTATCCACCATGCTGGCAATAAGCTTAGCAATCTTATTAGCTTTGTCATGTTTGGTGCTCAAATCCTCCAACGCTTGTTGTTGCACCAGAAAGTATGCATCTGAATGCTCCAAGGACTTCCTCAGTCCTTTCGCTTCTTGCTGCAGCACATCTGATCAATGTATTTCAGCTTGTAGTTGAGACTCAAGAAATCGAACTAATTCAGGCAGTGAGTTTGAATAGCTTGTGCAAGCGGTAGTGTCCAGTAATTCGAACACTAAACCAAGACAGGACTTTGGGGTTCTCTCACTATCTTCAAGATAGTTTTCCTTAGCTGTTTTATCAGCTTTGTTGGAGATCGACAAGGATGTCTCACTATCCTGAACCTTATCCGCATTACTTCCTTTACCATTGCTTAATAAGGCACTCTTCCCCAATATTCTGTCAACATTCTAAAAGAAGAAACAAGCAGACACATAACAGGTTTAGCATGTACTAGTATATGAAACTCATTCGGTGAACCAGTTCATTAGTAAGGTGGACATGATTAAACTACCAAGTCTTCTATTGCCAAGTAGTACGTAATAAAAGCATCAAACAAACATATATCTATGTCCTATGTGTTGGGGAACGCAGTATTTCAAAAAAATTCCTACGATCACGCAGGATCTATCTAGGAGATGCATAGCAATGAGAGGGGAGAGTGTGTCCACGTACCCTCGTAGAGCGAAAGCGGAAGCGTTGAGCAACGCGGTTGATGTAGTCGAACGTCTTTGCGATCAAACCGATCAAGTACCGAACGCATGGCACCTTCATGATCGGCACACGTTTAGCTCGGTGACGTCCCTCGAACTCTAGATCCAGCTAAGGCCGAGGGAGAGTATCGTCAGCACGATAGCGTATTGAAGGTGATGATGGAGTTATGGACGCAGGGCTTCGCCTAAGCACTATGACAATATGACCGAGGTGTGTTTCTGTGGAGGGGGGCACCGCACATGGCTAAACAATTGTCAACTTGTGTGTTCTAGGGTGCCCCCTGTCCCCATATATAAAGGAGCAAGGGGGAGGCCGATCGGCCCTCATAGGGCGCGCCCAAGGGGGCAATCCTACTCCAAGTAGGAGTTGGATCCCCCCTTTCCTAGTACTACTAGGAGAAGAAGGAAGGAGAGGGGAAAGAGAAGGAAGGAGGGTTCCGATGGTTCCGATAACCCTTCTGGCACTCCGATATATACCCGGTGACCCTTGGAACTATTCTGGTGTCCAAATATAATCATCGAATATATCAATCCTTATGTCTCGACCATTTTGAGATTCCTCCTCATGTCCGTGATCACATCCAAGACTATGAACAACCTTCGGTACATCAAATCACATAAACTCATAATACCGATTGTCATCGAACGTTAAGCGTGTGGACCCTACGGGTTCGAGAACTATGTAGACATGACCGAGACTCATCTCCGGTCAATAACCAATAGCGGAGCCTGGATGCTCATATTGGTTCCTACATATTCTATGAAGATCTTTATCGGTCAAACCGCACACTACATACGTTGTTCCTTTTGTCATCGGTATGTTACTTGCCCGATATTTGATCATCGGTATCCTCATACCTAGTTCAATATCGTTACCGAAAAGTCTCTTTACTCATTCCGTAATGCATCATCCCGCAACTAACTCATTAGTCACATTGCTTGCAAAGCTTATAGTGATGTGTATTACCGAGAGGGCCCAGAGATACCTCTCCAACAATCGGAGTGACAAATCCTAATCTCGATCTATGCCAACTCAACAAACACCATCGGAGACACCTGTAGAGCATCTTTATAATCACCTAGTTATGTTGTGATGTTTGATAGCACACTAAGTGTTCCTCCGGTATTCGGGAGTTGCATAATCTCATAGTCATAGGAACATGTATAAGTTATGAAGAAAGCAATAGCAATAAACTAAACGATCATAGTGCTAAGATAACAGATGGGTCAAGTCAATCACATAATTTTCTAATGATACGATCCCGTTCATCAAATGACAACTCATGCCTATGGCTAGGAAACTTAACCATCTTTGATTAACGAGCTAGTCAAGTAGAGGCATACTAGTGACACTCTATTTGTCTATGTATTCACACATGTACTAAGTTTCTGGTTAATACAATTCTAGCATGAATAATAAACATTTTATCATGATATAAGGAAATATAAATAACAACTTTATTATTGCCTCTAGGGCATATTTCCTTCACTATGGCCACTGCATTTTCTTGTCAAATCAAATAGAAACACGGTTCAAATCATATCAGTTCAACACAAAGCAGCACTGAAAGAATACAAAGCGTGGGAAACTACACGGCATAACAAGATTTTAGATGGGTACCACAGGTCTACATGTACAACAACACTATTGGCTCTATTGTGATGCTAGCAATATGCATGATATGAGAAGTCAACTATATACACAATTGAAATTGAAATCAACAGAGCTATTTATAAGAGAAAACCTGTTAAAGAAACATGCGTAAAGATACCTGTTGTGCCATTGGAGTTTCGATTGGATCCTTCAATTTAAAAAAAGTTTTTATGAGTAAATACAGTGATAGAAGAGCAAAGCAGTATGCACGATAGTAATGGAATCTTAAATGAGAACATTTGTTCTTCAGGTTTATGCACTTGTTCTACATGAACAGAGTACGGTAAGACGCAAGAATATAATACTTAAAAATAGAAAAATGAGCTCATTGACCTTACCACATTCTTCATTCGGGACCAGTATAGAACAAGGTCTTCCTAGTCATCGTCCAGTAAATGTGTCTCAGGAGAACATAAGGGAATTTGATGAGGTTCTTTGCCAGTGAAGTACGTTTTCTTCAGGTAATTCCGATACTGCCACCAAGCATTCTTGAAGATAGCAGAGGTATTAGCACGGGTTACCTCATCCCGACTTTCCAAATAGGTCCTTCTCTATAGAGAAAAATGGGAAATTTTGCTGTATTATAACCATCATGGAGGTAGAATGTATGGGACAAAGCAAAGTAATTGCCACGAATAACATTACTTACACATAACTCCTGGACAAACACCTGCAACTGGAATTTTCCTTCATCTTCAGTATAATATTTGCATGATGGGAAGATACACACATAGGATTTAACAACATCAAATCCGATAGATGCTAAACTATGACTGGTTGGTTGTGCTTCCTCCACAATAATAGGTGTACTAACTGGTGGACTTGGGATTCGCCGTGGTAGTATTGGCGCTTTGGGCACTGGAGCTGCCTTACTAATTACTCTTGTTTTGGATCTCTGTGGTGGAGATGGTGCTGTGTCAATAGGAACTAGGTTACTATCTGCTGGGGTTGGGGTTAGATTGGGTGAAGCTAGTTCTCTGTCCATCGCAGTAGGGGTACAATCTGCGAGAGTCTGGGGTATGTGTGGTAGGGCTGGTTCTCGTGCATGTACAACCGGGGTGCTATATCCACCAAGAGGTCACACTGATTCATTTGAAGATCGTGTTTTTACTCCACTAGATATTGCCATCACCTGCTCCAATTCAAATGGCTGATAAACATGAAACATACACTGGTGCGCGTCGGTCCTAAACAAACGGTTTTAACCCCTTTCCGCGATGACATTTGGAACCATCGCCAAGTGAGTCTGGGCGATAGGGGGGTGAGGGAGTCCTGGATTAGGGGGTGTTCGGATAGCCGGACTATACCTTCAGCCGGACTCCTGGACTATGAAGATACAAGATTGAAGACTTCGTCCCGTGTCTGGAAGGGACTTTCCTTGGCGTGGAAGGCAAGCTTGGCGATACGGATATGCAGATCTCCTACCATTGTAACCGACTTTGTGTAACTCTAACCCTCTCCGGTGTCTATATAAACCAGAGGGTTTTTGTCCGTAGGACAACATACACAACAACGATCATACCATAGGCTAGCTTCTAGGGTTTAGCCTCTCCGATCTCGTGGTAGATATACTCTTGTACTACCCATATCATCAATATTAATCAAGCAGGATGTAGGGTTTTACCTCCATCAAGAGGGCCCGAACCTGGGTAAAACTTCGTGTCCCTTGCCTCCTGTTGTCGGTGTTCTGGGAACGGGCGTCCCCAGACTTGCCTGCCTGCGGCCTGCGGCGTGGCTCAAAGGGGGGCCCAGCGTGGCCCATCATCACCAACACATACCCAAGACCCTCGTGAGGGGCCAAGCCTCGCGGGGCGGACGACGCGAAGCTTCCTCAGGCACGACCTCATCAGGCTGGCTTGCGAGGAGGCGGAGAGATCAAGGCGGGGTACCTCACGAGGTGCCCGTGACACAAGCCATGACGACCAAGGGCGCCAGGCGGGTGCCAGCCCGCACAGTGTCCTCCTTTCCTCTTTGGTGCAAAGGGGGCAAGCACAGCCGCGGAGTACCGAGGCATCAGGAAAAGGTTGCCATTTCGGTGCAACAAGACCAAGACCAGGAGGACTGCAAGACGAAGGTCATCGTGGATCCCAAGACGGTGTCACCACCAGAGCTTTGTGCAGGTGAAGACTACTTTTGTCAGGGTAGCTAGTACTAGCTGTCCCCCTTCAAATTAGCCCGGCATTGTTGGCTCCCTTCCCGCTCGATATTTGGGAAGAGGACCAGGGCCTCTATAAATAGGACCCGCCGCCCACAGGAGAGGTGGGAGGTTGGAGAGAGGCATCATCAGTGGTGGAGAGAGAGAGAGAGAGAGAGAGAGAGAGAAGCGTGACTGGGCTCCTCCCAGCAGTTCATCGCCCCAGCCAAGAACAGACCCTCGCGAGGCTGTTCTTCCTTGTATTGTTCATCATCATCAGCCCAAGAGGCAATCCACCATGCCACACACTGGAGTAGGGTATTACACCACAACGGTGGCCCGAACCAGTATAAACCCTGTGTCTCTTGTGTTGTTCTTTCCATAGCTTAGATCTTAGCGAGGCGGAGGGGTGCAGGTAGGTAGGAGGCGAAATCTCCGCACGCACCCCAGTGTTCGAACCTCAAGGGTCTGCCGGAACCCGAAATCCGACATTTGGCGCGCCAGGTAGGGGTGCGCCGGAATTCGTCTTCCACCACCCGGTTCTCCTTCGACCATCACGCCCATGTCTGACGCTCATCGGGCCCGCGCTAAGCGCCGGGCCGCTCTCGCTTCCCGCGTCGCCCAAACGGCCCCTGTCGGCGGGCGTCCTTGCCGTTCCCCGTCACCTGCCGTCAACGCCGCCACCGGCCCGGTGGGGGACGAGCAGCAAGCATCGTCTCAGCATCCGTCCGTGCGGCAAGACGTCCGCACTGCAACTCCCTCGCCCACCCTAGCTGGTTCTTTGTCCCGCGCGCTCCATGCACCCATGGAGGCTCGAGCTGCGCTCATCGCGGAAAACGAGCTCCTGCGCTACCGTCCCATCGACGACGTCTACGAAGAATGGCTCGACCGCGTCGCCGAGCTCGTACGCGCCGTAGGGGGCTCTCCTATGCCGCCCGTTCCGCTGCACCGCACCTCGCCCTGCGCGGGCGACGAAGCTCCGGCGGCGCCCCGGCCGCCTCCTCCTCAAGAAGGCGCCATGGCTCCAAGGCGCGTGGCCCCTGGGCGGAACCCGCTCCGTCAGGTGCTAGCGCGGCAAGAGCAGAGCTGCCAAGAAGTCCCTCGCCCGCAAGAGGCTGCCCGGGCGCTCCCTGCTCCAGCACGTCGCGACCATGCTCCTGCTCCCGCGCGTCAAGACCCCGCGCTGCTCCCAGCTGCAGCGCGTGGGGACATGCAAGAGCAAGCTCTCCGTCACCCAAGGCCTCCCGTGGCCACAGCAGGCTGCCGCGCCTTCACCACCAAGCTACGCAGCGTCATGTGGCCCGACAAGTTCAAGCCAGACCTGCCCCTCACTACGACAGCACGGCTGACCCTGCGAAGTTCCTCCAGCTCTACGAGTTGGGCATCGAAGCTGCCAACGGAGACGAGAAGGTCATGGCAAACTGGTTCCCCATGGCGCTCAAGGACGGGGCTCGAACCTGGCTCCTGAACCTGGCTCCAGGCACGATCTCCTCCTGGGACAAGATGCGCACCCGCTTCATCGCCAACTTCCAAGGTACTCGCGACCGGCCGCCCGCCGTGAGCGACATGCGCCGCATCAAGCAACAACCCGGGGAAACCCTGCAGAAGTACATTTAGCGCTTCAACAACGCACGCCTCAAGATTCCCAAGGTGACTGAGGAGGCCATCATCTCAGCCTTCTCCGACGACGTGCGCGACGTCAAGATGAAGGAGGAGCTGGCGATGCATGAAGACCTGTGCACTTCTTTGGAGCTATTCAACTTGGCAACCAAGTGTGCCAGGGCTGAGGAAGGGCATCTCTCCCTCCTCGAGCTGCCTGCCGCAGACCCAGAAGAGAAGAAGCCTAAGGCCAAGGATGTGAAGCGCAAGGGGGCTGCCGTGCTCGCGGTAGAACCAGACACCAAGCGGGGCAGAGATCAGCCCGAACCTTCCATGGGCAGCCGGTACTGTGTGTACCATGACCTCCACACCCACAACACCAATGAATGTCAAGAGCTCCGAGCCGTGCGAGAAGGAAGGATCGGCCGTCGCCCTGACCGCAGTGATCGGGGCTACGGTCGAGGAGGAGGAAGGAACGCAGGACGCTGGGAAGACCGTGGCCCGCGCCAAGGGTGGCGCGATCAACCTCGCGAGGATCGCTGGCAAGACCCGCCTCACGAGGGAGACTGGATGGGCCAGCCTCGCGAGGATCGCCCGCAAGGCAACGCATGCCTCCCTCCGCTGCCGCTGTAGCCAAGGAGAAACGAGGACCCTCACCAGGACGAGGGGGCTGGGGGCTTCCAGGAGCCGCGCGCGATCGCCTGCATCCTGGGCGGGGCTCAAGCCCCAGCCTCTCAACGCATCTTCAAGCAGTTCGCCCGCGAAGTGAATGCAGTCCTCCCCAAGCTCGAGGCCAAGCGCCCTCTCAGGTGGTCGGCGTGCGCCATCACGTTCAGCTCAGCAGATTAGCTCAAGTGTGCGGCTATAGCCGGAGTCCTCCCGATGCTTTTTTCCCCAATTATCAGCAACATGGTGGTCATCAGGACCCTCATCGATGGCGGGGCAGGGCTCAACGTCCTGTCCGTGGAAACATTCATCAATCTCCAGGTGCCCTATAGCCAGCTTCAGCCAACCAAGCCTTTCTCCGGAGTCACTGACGGCTCCACAGTCCCGATTGGGCAGGTCCGCCTCCCTGTCACCTTCGGGGCACGCGACAACTACCGCACCGAGCTCATCGACTTCGACGTCGCTCACATTCGCCTGCCGTACAATGCCATCCTCGGGTACCCAGCGCTGGCCAAGTTCATGGCCGTAACCCACCACGGCTACAACGTCCTCAAGATGCCAGGAAGTGGCGGAGTCATCACCGTGCCCTGTGAAGAGAAGGATGCGGTGTGTTCCCTGGAACGAGCCTTTCAGGCCGCGTCACTAGAAGACCCGGATCGCGGAAGCAGGAGGCTTCCCGAGACCGCCCCCAAGAAGAAGAAGACATCGTTCGGCCCGGCTCCTCAGGAGGCAGGCCCCTCTGGGCCCGCGCCTGCCCAGGGGGAACCTCCTTCCATTGCATAGGAAAGCGCACCCGACGCCCTCCTCAGGCAGGGTTCGGGGGCTCTCCCCTGGAGGGCCACCGACCTGGCTAGGGTCACGAGGAATGCGCTTGGGCACCACATGGAGGCGTGTTTTGAAGCACGTTTCCCTCAAGAAGGAGCAAGGCAAGGAGAGCAAGACCCTCAGGAGTTTGTCAGCATGGCCATTCAGGAGCTACAGGAGTCAAGAGTCATGAAAGGCGGCTGCCGTCTACCAGCAGTGGCTCCCCATCCAGGCGAGGATGGTGGGCTGCGCGTCTGCATCAACATACCAGGGCTCAACCGAGTCGCCTCTCTAGAGCGCCTCTGGCCCTCGCGAGTGGGGCGCTGCGGAGGTCCACCCCACAGCTACGTTCGCATGCCTTACGGCTTGCCGAATGCGGCTGCCACGTACCAGCGCCTCATGAGGGGCATCACGGAGGCACAAGAGGCCAGGCGTTCCGCAGCCCTGGCGGAGATGGAGATGGTCCGCGAGGAGCCACCAGCACCTCCGGAGCCTCCCGAAGCCCCTGGGCCTGGGGGCTCGTGAGGATCGGCTTCTGCAGCCCACCGAGTCTGCTACACCAACACTCCTTCGTCCTCAACGTCATCAACTGACGCCAACTAACGAAGCTGCTCCCAAACGGCACGACGCTTGTGCATGGGTCTGTCCCTGCAACGCCGACAAACCTGAATGGCTAAGCTCTGGCCGCAGCAGCCCCGCATAGTGTCACCTCGTCAAGCCTTCAGTGCCTCATTACCCCTCGGAAGCAACCAGCGGCTAACTATCAATTGTCATGGCAACCCCTCGTTTTCTTTTATATGATGGGTCTACAGGATCTCTTAAAGGAGCTACGTCAGGCGAGGCCCTTGCGGTGTCTCCTCCACTCTCGTTCGCGTGAACCGCTTGCACGTTAAAGGGGGGGGTGCCTGAGCATCGCGACTCAGGGCTCCTACTGGCTCTCCAGCCCTCACCCTCTGGCCTTGTCCACGGCATCACGACCTGGCATACCAGCGACGGTTGAGACTCGCTCGAGGGCCGGGACCCGAGGATGTAGAGCAGAAAGGGGAGCAAAGGCGAGAGGGGAGAGACACATGAGGACCTTGCCGAGCAACCTCGCGCCTGCCGATGCACGGACCCGGCGACACACCAGAGAGCGGCCCCTATTTTTCTCAATAAGTCACCACTCAGAAGCGCCAGCTACCGTGGCACCAATCAGGAGGCTGATGACATCGCCAAACGGGCGTCCAGGCGGTTACCTCAGGAGCCTGGCGTTTTCGAGGAGTGGCTCTTCAAGCCCTCAGCCCTGCCATCATTGTCAAACGCGGCTCAGCCTCGGAAGGAGCTCCCCCAGCCACCTGCCTCAGGAGCTCCGGCCTGTGGCCCGGCCTCAGGAGAACACCTGCTCCTGACAATGGAACCTCAGGAGGGATGTTGGATCGCGGAGCTCTGGAGTTACTTAACACAAGGGACCCTGCCGGAGAAGGAGGACGAAGCGGAGCGAGTGGCACGCCAGGCCACGACATACTGCATCAAGGACGGAGAGCTCTACCGGAAGCGACCAAACGATGTATCCCTGTGCTGCATCTCCATGGAGCAAGGGAACACTACTAGAAAAAGGGCTATAGATGGGATTGACACTAATGGCGCACCAGACAAGCGGTGCGCCATTAGTATATACTAATGGCGCACCACCTTCTGATACGCCATTAGAGTTGAAACTACTAATGGCGCACCAGGCCCAGGGTGCGCCATTAGTATCATATTTTTTTTAACTAGTGCGCCTGTCCAAACATACTAATGACGCATCCAGACACAGTGCGCCATTACTAGTTGTAACTAGTAATGGCGCACCTGCCGGAAAGTGCGCCACTAATGTTGTTTTTTTATTATATTTTTTATTCCCTTTTTTGCAAAACTACTAATGGTGCACTGTTCCGCCGTGCGCCATTACTAGTTTAAACTAGTAATGGCGCACTGCGGGACAGTGCGCCATTAGTATGTTTTTTTATAAAACTACTAATGGCGCACCACCAGAAGGTGCGCCATTAGTAACCTGGATTACTAATGGCGCATTTAGAGTTGGTGCGCCATTAGTAAGTGGGCAGCAACAAGATATTTTGGACAGCCTCTCCTACCCACACTCACTTTCTCCCCACTTCATTCTCTCCACCTCCTCCTTGTCTCGGGTGCCTCCTCTTTTTCACCTCATTTCCACCATAGATTCATTCAATTTAAGTGGTTAAATTACCTTGTTTTGATAGGTAAGTAAGGGGGGAAGCTATATTTATGTTGTTCTCCCTACAACAATGTGCACATGCACTTTTTATGGCCTAGCTAGATCTATGTATGTTCGTGGTGTTGCATATGTTTGTGGTGTTGCATATGTGTTTGTGTTTGGAGGTGTACCGGTATTTGAAATGCGATAGTTGCCAATATTTTGCCGGAATGTTGATTCATTTCCGTTTCGGCGAGAATTTTGGCATTAAGCATTCTTTTTGGTCCTATTTTTAGGGAAAGTCATGCCAAATTTTTTCTTGGTTCTAAAATATCGTTTTGCTCTACCCCGCAGGCGACCATGGTCCGCATGATGACCGAAGGCATCGTGAATAGGTTTTTGAGGTCCGCGAAGGCCGAGATGCTTCAAAAGAACGAGACGGAGATAAGATGTCCGTGTCGAAGATGCAAGCTGAAGAGCCTTATTGCGGACCCGGAATCCGGGCAGGTGCGGGACCACCTGCTCTTGCGTGGTTTCATGGATGGCTATCGGTGGCAAGGTGATGAAGATGACTACGAAGTCGTCCATGGGGGCCGGGCAAGAAATGAGGAAGGGCAGCAAGACAACCACCGCGGCTCGGGCGGGCGAGAAGACGAAGAATCCCCAGGAGATGATCACGACGGTGATGCTGTACACAGTCATCATGTAGAAGATGCAGGACATGATGATGAGGAAGATGCCGGAGCAGACGACGGGCATGATCATGAAGATGATGATGCCGGCGGAGCAGACGACGCTGGACCATCGATGGGCTGGGTGCAGGACCCTCATATTCAAGAGCTGCTTCTCAAGCAGACGGATAACGCAAGAGCTGCCGCCCGAGAGAAAGCCAAGATGGATCAACTTGAGTTAGACGCGGTTACTCCATTGTATGAAGGATGCAGGCCCGAGGATACCCGCCTGAAAGTAACGCTCATGGCTCTGGAGATGAAGGTAAAACACAAAATGACCGACGCATGCTTCGACGAGAACATGTCATTCTGGCACGAACGTCTTCCCAAGGGGAACAAGTGCCCGACCAGTTTGGAGGAGGCGAAGAAAATCGTGTGTCCTCTGGATTTACCGCACGTGAAATACCATGTGTGCATGAACAATTGCATCATTTATCGGGACGAGCACGCGGAGTCTACCATATGTCCGGTGTGCGGCGTCACTCGATACAAGAAGAGGAAGAAAGCTCCTCGAAAAGTGGTGTGGTACTTTCCGATCACTCCTCGTCTGCAGCGGTATTTCGCGGACCCTAAGGTAGCAAAGCTCCTGCGTTGGCACGCGGATAGGGAGGAGAAGAAGCGAGAAGATGACGCAAATGATCCGGAGATAGATAAAAAAGACAAGATGCTGAGTCACCCTAAGGATGCGAGCCAGTGGCAAGCGTTGAACTTCGAAGACCTAGAATTTGGGAATGATCCAAGGAACATCGTGCTGGGCGCGAGCACCGATGGAGTCAATCCGTTTGGCAGCCAGAGAAGCACACATAGCACCTGGCCTGTGTTTGTGTGGATGTACAACCTTCCCCCCTGGTTGTGCATGAAGAGGAAGTACATTCACATGAGTATGCTAATTGAAGGACCGAAACAACCAGGGAACGACATCAATCTGTATCTGGGGCTGCTGAAAGAGGAGCTTGACACGCTGTGGAAAACGCCAGCCAATACGTGGGACGCCGCAGAGAAAGAATATTTCCCTATGAGAGCCGCGCTGCTCACGACGGTGCACGACTATCTCGGTTACGGATATGTCGCGGGGCAGGTGGTCCACGGATTTTCTGGATGCGTCAGGTGCATGGATGACACAACGTATCGCCAGCTAGATAGAGATCCCGGGTCTTCGAAAACCGTGTTCATGGGACATCGAAGGTGGCTTCGCGACGATGACCCGTGGAGAAAACGCAAGGATCTATTCGATGGTGAAACCGAACCCCGAGGACGCCCGCGTACAAGGAGCGGCGAGGAAATAGACGAGCTGTTGAAAAATTGGAAAGACTGCCCACTGCCGGGAAAGAAGCAAAAGGCGCCAGAGCCGGGAAAGAAGCGAAAGGCGCCAGAGCCGCTGCTGAAGGTATGGAAAACGAGGTCTGTTTTCTGGGACTTGCCGTACTGGAAGATCCACCGTGTGCCTCACAGCCTTGATGTCATGCATATCACGAAGAACGTGTGCGAGAGTCTGCTTGGTACCCTGCTCAACATGCCAGAGAGGACCAAAGATGGGCCGAAAGCAAGGGCAGACTTGAAATCAATGGGCATCAGGCAGGAGCTTCACGCTATATATGATGATGATGATGATGATGATGAGGCGAAGCAGGACACGGAAAGTCGTCGCAAAGGCAAAAAGGCCAAGAAGACCGGAAATGACTACCCTCCCGCGTGCTTCACTCTAAGTCAGGAGGAGATCGAGCAGTTTTTCACCTGCCTCGTAGGAGTAAAACTTCCTTACGGTTACGCGGGGAAGATAAGCAGATACCTAGACCCAGCGAAGCAGAAGTTCAGCGGGATGAAGTCTCACGACTGTCACGTGCTGATGACGCAGATACTTCCAGTTGCAATCCGTGGGATCATGGACGCGCACGTCCGTGAAACCCTATTTGGCCTATGCAACTTTTTCGACGTCATCTCTCGGAAGTCTGTTGGCGTGAGGCAACTCAGAAGGCTACAGGAAGAGATCGTGGTGATACTATGCGAGCTTGAGATGTACTTCCCGCCCGCATTCTTCGACGTTATGGTGCATCTGCTGGTCCATATCGTGGACGATATCATCCAACTCGGGCCGACGTTCCTGCACAGCATGATGCCGTTCGAAAGGATGAATGGTGTCATCAAAGGATACGTTCGCAACATGTCACGTCCAGAGGGAAGCATAGCCAGGGGCTTTCTGACCGAAGAGTGCATCTCCTACTGCACGAATTATCTAGGCATCGAGAACCCCGTTGGTCTGCCCGTCAACAGGCACCTCGGCAGGCTCGCTGGATGGGGTCACCGTGAGGGTCGCCGCGAAATGCATGTCGACTTCGAGGGTCGACTCGCCGACTTTGAAAGAGCAACCTAGTCGCGCTACAACACATAGACGTGGTCGATCCTTGGGTGGTAGAGCACAAAACCTTTATTAAGAAGACGTACAATGACCGAGGCCAACAGAGGACGGACGGAGATATACTCAAAGAGCACAACTCATGTTTCACGCGTTGGTTCAAGCAGAAGCTTCTGTCGTACCCTTTACATGAGGATTCTTCCGCGGAAGAACAACTCATATTCGCCTTGTCACAGGGCGCCGAGCACAACCTGATGACCTATGAGGCGTACGATATCAACGGCTACACATTCTACACCGAGGCCAAGGACATGAAGAGCGATGGTTATCAGAACTCCGGGGTAACGATGGAATCCTACACCGGTAACGACAAGGACAGATACTACGGAAGGATCGAGGAGATCTGGGAGCTGAGCTACGCTGGAGAGAAGGTCCCGATGTTCCGTGTCAGATGGGCGAAGAGCGTCCTAAAAGAAGACCGGTATTTCACCACCATGGTTATACCCGAAGCCAAATCCAAGACCGCGGGCGCAAACGTCACCGCGAAAAATGAGCCATGGGTACTGGCTTCCCAAGTGGACCAATGCTTCTTCATTACCGACCCGTCAAAGCCCAGTCGTGTTGTCGTGAGGAGAGGCAAAAGGAAGATCATCGGAATGGATGGAGTAGCCAATGAGCAAGACTTCGACAAGTATGGCGACCCGAGGATCGAACATGACGACGATGATGAAGTAGCAGCATACACCACAAGAAGAAGCAGGACCACCCTACCTAAAGGACGTCCGTTCCACAGAAGAACTCCATTTGCGAAAAAGAAGGGCAAGAAGATTGTGAACAGATAGCTAGCTAAGATCGATTGTATTTAAATCGTAGCCTTCATTTCTCGATTGTATTTCATGGGCACTTTTTGAACTATCATGAATATTTTTAAATTTCATGGACACTCGATCTCGATCCCCCTCCATCTCAATCGCTATCCCACCTCGCCAGATCCGGCCCCCCTCGCCGCCGAGCACCCCCCGGTCCACCGGCCGCCGCCGCCGACCCCCCGCACCCTCGATTCCCCTACTCAACCGCCGCCGCCGACCCCCCGCACCCCTCCCCTACTCAACCGCCGCCGCCGACCCCGCGCACCCCGCGCACCCTCCCCCGCTCCACCGGCATTACTGTTTGATGATATTTTTTAAAAAATTATTACTGTCTTATAAAAAAATATTACTGTTATGATTTAAACAAATTTGAACATATTTAAACACAAATAAGTATCAAACAACATTTTAAATGCATAAAAAAATTTGTGGAGCCTGGGAATCGAACCCAGGACCTCCTGGTGTGAGAACTGGCTGCTGACTAGTCGAGCTAGTAGAGGGAACTTGGTGTGGATCAGGTCAGGTGGAAGATAACCTGTTGGCTCGAGCAGAAAAAAAAATATACTAATGGCGCACCACGGTGAGGTGCGCCATTAGTATGGATGTACTTATGGCGCACCGAGGGGTGGTGCGCCATTAGTATTGTGCCATTAGTATTGACAAAGAGATTTCACGTAACAAAAAAGGTCAGCGCCCACGCCATCCTCTTTCTCTCCCCTTTGTCTCTCTCCCCTCACTGCGCCGTCCCCGTGCCCGAGCCGCCCCCGTCGCCGCCGACCCCCACCGCCCTCGCCGCCGCTCCCGACCCCCACCACCCTCGCCGCCCCTGACCCCCTACCGCCCCGCCGCGCCGGTCCACCACCCCCACCCCGCCCGAGCCACCGCCGCCTCGACACGCTCGGCGCCCCGCCGGCCCGGCGCCCCGCCGCCTCGACAACCAGGCACCCCGCCATCCCGACGCCCTAGCCGCCCCGACACCCCGCCGCCCCGGTGCCCCGGTGAGCTTCCCCCTATTTTTTCTTTTAGTTTGTGATTGGGCTGCCTAGAATGTTTAGGATGTTAGTTTACTCGTAGATTTTGTCTCTGTGGTAATCTGTCAAGTCAATTAAGCCCAATCCATTTGGGTTGAATCGAACTAGTGCTATTACTAGCCATCCCACCTTCATTGTGACACTAGAACATATATACAAGAGAAGGCCTCCCAGCTGATACGTTCAGCGCATATATACCACTGTTAAATCCCTTAGCATTATCGCAAACTTGTCAGGTCCATAAACTTGTAACAAGTGGCAAAAGTAGTGCTGTAAATTGGCAAATTATGCCACTTTGATCACTGCAACATTGAGTTAGCTAAAATGTTTGACCAAAGTAATGTCCAAAACGCGGTGTCCAATGCTGATGAGTTTCTGATTTAGTTTGTTTGGCATCTTCATGCTGCAATTTTGCTTCTTTAGTTGTTCTCATCAATTTGCACAAGTTTGGCGTGAGTTTTCTAGCATCTTAGTAAAACTGCTTGTAGTGTTAAGATTTATTGGGGGCAGCTTTCAGCCGGACTTGCAAAGACTTCTTAGCACCCCTTCGATGGGCTAGATTTACCTGCACGAAAAGGTATTGACTGACTCACAAGATCAGCTGCAGCATAGCCACAAGAAAAGTAGCAGCGTAATTTATTGTGGCCATGGCGATCTCACTTTCACATCGCAACTATGCAACCATTAATATGTACTATAGAATCAAAATAGTCATGACTTGAAAACAAATAATATCCTTGGGACATAAGCTGTGTTCACTTTTAAAATCCCATATATTGTCCTCTAAAAAAATCCCATATATTGGGACATAAACTGCTATGTGGTGCTGCTCATGGATGATGGTAGGAATTTATGCAAATATTCAGAGACACAAAATATTGAAGTTGCTGTAACTGATTACTTTCCCAAGTGAGAAAAATACATTCTATTCTACCTATTTCAAACTCAATGATTGTTGCAGCCAAGAAATGCCTAGCCAATGTTAAATGGTCCTATAAATGACAGTACCCTAACAACTAATCTGACTGTAGTGCTTGTATAGTTTCAGTAGTTTTTCTTCAATTAATTTGTTTGGTTGTATTAGTTTAGTGTAGGACAACAATAGTGTAGCACTTGCTGCTGCTGTTAAGTTTCAGTTAATTTGTTTGGTTGAATTTTGGAGTACAATTAGTGCTTTCTCAAACTTCTGCAATTTCCACTTCCTGAACTACTGCTTGGAACTAAACAGAATTATACAATGCACTTCTGTAGGCTGATCTGAGTTGGACCATCCTCTACAGCCAACTTGTCTTCGGCAAGTGGAAGAAAGGAGAATCAGGGTAGGGTTTCATGGCTAGAGGATATATTGTTGTACAACAATTTGTTACAAATTGCATTTATTGGTATATGTACGCTACCTTTTCTTCCCAGGCGTTGTTTCCACTTACTCAGCATTCTGAACCTTTTATTGAGTGGAAAAGTAAATTCTTAAGCATATGTTTTGGCATACAAGTATCTCTATTTTCAAGACCGGTAAATCAAGTTCGTAAATAGATGCTGCTGCTGGACTATATGTTCTGGACTATATGTTCACTGGTACTATATGTTCAGAATGAGTTAACTTGTTGTCATTTATCGAAATTCAAAATCTGCTGGACTATATGTTCATTGGTACTACTTGTGATGTTGCTGCTGTACTACTTGGGAATTTTGTCAACTTGTGATGCTGCTGCTGTACCTCGAGAGGCCCTTGAGTTTGCCGGAATGTCGATTAACTTCCGTTCCGGCAAATTCGGGTACTCCATATGTCCTATTTTCAGCAAAGGTCATGTTGAAATTTTCCGTGAATTTTAGCATGACTTTGCTAAAAATAGGACATATGGGGTACTTGCGACTAATGCATGGGCCGGGGTATCTTAGTACTTAATTGAGTAGGATCAACTGCCCCTTTATTCTTGCTGCATTAAACCATAGGTGGCAATAGAGCCAAGTGATTAGGCCCAACTTAGAATTCTCCTTCCCTTTCCTTGATAGGGTATATTATTAGAAGATACCCATATATATTAGTCAACCTAGGGTGCCTCGGCATCGATAAACCCGAAATGATGAAAACTTAACTTAGCATTCAGGGTGCCTCAGCGTCGACAAACCCTAAATTATAAAACCTTGGCTTTTAGGGTGCCTCGGTGTCGATAAAAACCGAAATGATGAAAGCTTAGGCTTTTAGGGTGCCTCGGCGTCGAAAAACCCTCAATGATAAAAGCTTAGCTTTTAGGATGCCTCGGTGTCGACAAACCCTAAATGATGAGA